>NC_142009.1:170591802-170882768 GCF_049901735.1 Notechis scutatus | reverse complement strand
TGCAGGCCAGCCCTAGATTGCTGTGCTGCTTCAAAAAGTCTTCTGAAGCCAGGGTTTGTGTCCTTCCTTCCTCTGCTTTTTTTCTCTCTCCTTCCATGTATTTATCTATCCATTCATACATCTCATTCACTTTCTCTTCCCTCCCTCCCTCTTTCTTTCTTTTCCTTTCTTTGTCCCTTCCTTCCATCTCTCCCTTTCTTTGTCTATCCCTTTTCTTCTGTTGGCTTCCTTTCTTTTTTCTTTTTCTTTTCTCTTCCTTTTCTTTCTTGTCTCTCTCCCTTCCTCTCTCATTCCCTCTTTTTCTCTCTTTCCCTCTGTCAGCTGGTGCTCTGTTCAAATTCCAAGAAAGAAATACTTAGACTCTTGTAATTAGAGAAAAGATATCTTTTACTGGAAATCAGTGGTAGCAACAAGAAAATTCTGAATCTGGGGAAATAGGCACGTACATCACATATATCAAGGGAGTGAAATGTTCCCACCCCCAATAGTTCAAACGGTTCTTCCAATTAAAAGTTGTGAACTTCATCATGTGGACATCTCCAGGTGGTGATGATTAGTTGACCTTGGCTTACTCAGATAAAGGCTTGCAGTTGCGCAGAGAAGAGAAAGCTAAGCAGGAATCAGAAACCCTCCCCAGTTTATACAATATCAGTTAGTAACACTTTCAGCTCACATCCCATACATTTCCCCTTCCACCCCCCATTACTCATGACAGCCAGAAAGAAGCAAAGGAAAGGAGGAAGATCTTGAAGGCTGACATTCGGCCCTCCTAGAAAAAAGACGTTCGTCCTATAAAAGAGGGACATATAAAAGGCACGACTTAATAACCAGTGAACATAAAAGAGACACGTATCTAGGGTTTATCAGGATAACTAGAACGAAATGCTCTGACAAGCCTAGGGGCTCTAACATCTTTTTCATTGACCCACTCAGCCTGGGACGAAGGAAAATGCTTCCAAGCAACCAAATATTGGAGCTGACCCCTCCGTCGTCAAGAGTCTAGAATTTCTTTAACTTCAAAATGTTGTTTGCCGTCAATAAGCAATGATACAGGAGGGTCGGTCTGGATCGGTCTTAGATCAGAAGTATATTCAGGTTATATTCAAACTAACGTGGAAAACTGGGTGAATTCGTCGAAGGCTTTTAGGTAATTTCAATTGGACTGTCACAGGGTTTACAATTCGTTCAATTGAGAAAGGACCAACATACTTAGGACCAAGTTTCTTTGACTTTTGAGTGGTTTCTAGATATCTGGTGGACAAAAAGACTTTATTGCCCACTTGATATGGGTTTTGTGGAGTCCTCTTTTTATCTGCAAATTTCTTATGAGCCCGCTGTGCATCATCCAATGCTTTACGAGCGACTGCCCAATTAAGCTGGAGTTGTCATTCATCTAATGACTGAATACTAGGCCTCTCACGAGGGAGTTCAGGTATGGGTACAAAGTCTTGTCCCAATGCCACCTTGAAGGGGGTAAATCCAGTACTACTATGGATAGAATATACTCTGTTATATGCCACTTCAGCGAATGGCAATAGGTCAGTCCAATTATCTTGCTGATAATTTATGTAACATCTAAGGTACTGCTCCAATATGGCATTAGTTCTCTCACAGGCCCCATTGGTTTGGGGATGGTGGGCAGAGCTTAATCCCTGGGCGGAGCCCAATAACTTCAGGAACTCCCTCCAAAAGTTCGAGGTAAATTGAATATCCCTGTCAGAGATTATGCGTTCAGGAACTCCATGTAATCTATAGATATGCAATATAAACAGTTTAGCAGTTTTTGCAGATGGAATCTTCGAACAAGGTATGAAATGTACTTGCTTGGAAAACAAATCAGTTACCACCCAAATAACCGTGTTTCCCCCACTTTCGAGTAATTCCACTATAAAGTCCATAGAGATTTCTTTCCACGGAGCCGTTGGTCTACCCACATTTTGTAACAACCCTGCTGGCTTACCAGCAGGTCTCTTGGCTGATGCACAAATAGAACAGCTAGCCACATAAGTTTCAATGTCCTTCTTCAAAGTAGGCCACCAGAATTGCCGCTTAACTAGGTGTAAGGTTTTCACGAATCCAAAGTGATCAGCCGCTTTAGAATCATGAGCTTGTTATAAGATTTGGCTCCTCAGTTTCTCTGGCACATACAACTTGGCTCCCACCCAGGCCAGTCCATCTCTAACTGTACAGTTATTCGAATGAGCCAGGAACCAATCATCCAGTTTTAGAGCCTCCTTTAATTGTGCAGTCAAATCATTCGATAGATCCACTTCTTTCTTCTTCTTTTGGGCTCTAGTAACTACTGGAGCTGCCAACTGTTCGGTTGGGACAATCGGCCGTACTATTTCCTGGCGAGCACTATTATATTGAGGTAGTCTAGATAGAGCATCTGCCATGAAGTTCCTCCCCCCTGGAATGTACTTCAATGAAAATTAAACCGCTTAAAGTACTGAGCCCAGCGAACTTGTTTGGGGGACAGCTTCCAAGGCGTTTTTAAGGCCTCTAAATACTTATGGTCGGTCCACACCTCAAATGGGTGTTTTGCTCCTTCCAAGAAATGTCCCCAAGTCAGTAGGGCCCAACGAACTGCAAAAGCTTCTTTTTCCCACATGGCCCACCTTCTTTTGGTTTCAGATAATTTACAGGAGGTATATGCACAGGGTTGTAAAATCCCCTTCTCATTTATTTGCAGCAATACTGCTCCAACTGCCACATCACTCGCATTGGCTTGGATTATGAAAGGAGCGTCCATGTCCGGGTGCTTTAGCACTGGTTCAGCAGCAAACAGTCGTTTCAGCTTTTCAAAGGCCACCTGACATTCCATGGACCACTCCAGTGGCTTACTAGGCTTTGGTTTCACCCCCTCTTTGGTTTTTAGGAGGTTTGTGATAGGCAGTGCTATCTTTGCAAAAGCCGGGATAAATTGTCGGTAAAAGTTGACGAATCCCAAGAAACTCTGAAGTTGTTTTCTGGTGCGTGGGGGGATTCCAACACGGCACGCACCTTCCCTGGATCCATTTCTATGCCCTCATGTGAGATGCGATACCCCAAATAGTCAATTTTCTCCTGATGGAACTCACATTTGGACAATTTATCATACAATTTAGCGGCTTGGAGTTTCTCTAAGACTGACTGCACTAGTTTCACATGTTCACCCCAAGTCTCCGTGTAGATAAGGATATCATCGAGGTAGACCCAAACCCCCTTGTATAAATGTTCATGTAAAACCTGATTAATCATCTGCAGGAATACTGCTGGGGCCCCCTGTAGGCCAAATGGAAGAACACGGAATTGGAAACAACCTATCGGGCAGTTAAAAGCGGTTTTCCATTCGTCCCCTTCCTTAATTCGAACCCGGTAGTACGCTTCTCTCGTCGAGCTTCGTAAAAATTTTCCCCTTGGCCAGGTGGGCCAGCATGTCCTTCATCAGGGGGAGGGGTACACGTTTTCCACGGAAATGGTGTTCAGGTTTCTGTAATCAACACATAAGCGAAAGGAGCCATCTTTCTTTTCACAGAACAGTACTGGGGCCGCTACCCGGGGTCTAGCGGGCTGGATGAAACCATGTTTCAAATTTTTATCGATAAACGACCGCAGCTCCTCTAATTCCCGCGGTGTCATCGAGTACAGCTTCGGTTTCAGGAGTTTCACCCCAGGTAAAAATTCAATACTACAATCTGTTGAACGATGAGGGGGCAGCTCATCTGAGGCCTTCTCACTGAATACGTCCTTTAAGTCCCAATATTCCTCCGGAATTTTCTCCTCCCCCTTCAGTTCCACAGTGCCCGTGGAAGCTAGGTCAATAGGATTCTGGAGTTTCCGTTGAGATTGCCCCTCCCCTTCCAGGGGCTTGTCGGTACATATACACAATGACCTTCTTCTCCAATTGACGTGGGGTTCCATTTCCGGAGCCAGGGAAATCCCAATATTAGTGGCTGTTCCATCCCAGGGGCCACAATAAAACACAGAGTCTCGCTATGCTTCCCCATCATCATTTCTATGGATTCCATTATGAAATGTGCAGGCCTGCCCCCCGCCACTGATCCATCCAATTGGCAAAAGGCTATGGGCATTTTCAAAGGTTTTAGTCTTAAGCACCATCTTCTGTACTAGGAGTCGTCTTCCGAATCGACGTCACTCTCTTCAGAGGAGGTCGGAGTTCCCACCCCCTCCCCCTTCGGATGGGCGACCTCTACAACCTCCCCTGTCTTAAGCGCCATTTCGTGAGGCTTCGCTGAGGTTTTTTCGGTTTTTGTTTCTCCTCTTGGCGCCCCCTTTGGTTCCAACTTGGCCCAGCAGTCTGCAGTGACCTTCCTTCCCACATCGGAAGCAGACAGTAGTCTTGATTCTTGCTGCCATCCCTCCCTTTAGGGGTTTGAAGGCTTCTTGAAGACGTGCGGGGGAGGGCTTGCTCCAACCAGAGCCTCCCCGGTGTCTGTTTCGGGTTAAATCAATTTCCACCTCTGCTGCCAGCACATACCACATCTGCAGATCATTGGGGTCTCTTCTGGCAATGCAGCTCTGGTATACATCTTCATTTAACCCATCTTTGAATGCTTCTATCAGGGCTACTTGGGACCAGCCTCGAATATGACACGCCAGCTCTCTAAATTCCTGGGTGTAGTTAGCCACTGATCTCCGCCCCTGATTTATGGTCTTCATCCTAATCCTGGCCTTACGTTCCACCAGCGGGTCCTCAAACCTTGCCCGCAGCGCAGTCATGAACAGGTCATAATTCAACAGCTGGGGAGCATTATCATTATGCAAAGTCACCATCCACTTTGCAGCTGTTCCCTCCAGAGCCCTGGTAACACATCTAATCTTGGCTGCTTCTGAGGAGAAATCCCCTCCGTATTCCTCCATATAGCTCCAAACTTGTGCTAGGAAAAATCCCAACTCTTTGGGATCCCCCCCATATTTTACTTCCAATGGAGGCAACTTTGGCGTTCTACATCTTCTGGCAATTACTCCTCCCGCTGAGGGCCCCGGGGCTGCTGCTTGCTGTTGCACTAGCCCAGGTTGATTTATGGGGATGGCTGCTCTGCTTCTTCTGGCTGGGGCTGTGAGGTTCTCCAAGGGCCTCATTGATGAAGTGCCTGGCTTGGTTCAGTAAAAAGTCTTTCCTTTCCCTCTCTTGCCATGGCTCCTCTCCTCCATGCCGACGGGTGGTGGTGACTCCTGGAGGGGGGCCCTCCTCCGGATCCTTCCAGCCAAGTCCCAATGACCATTTGGGTGTCACAGCTGGGTTTTCCCCTAGGTTGAGCTAAGCAGGAAGATCTTGAAGGCTGACACCCTCTCTTTTTCTCTCTCTTTCCCCCCTCTCTCTCACCCCCTCTGTGTCTCTCTCTCTATGGCTCACTTTCTCCCCCCGTCTCTCTGTCTCTCTGTCTCTCTCTCTGCCCCTCTCCCTATCTTTCCCCTCTCTCTCCCTCACTCTCTCAAAGCTGTGGCTAGGCCAAGTGCTCTTTGCTAGTTTCATTTCTTTTTTTTTGGAATCAAGACTGGCTGAACAAGGATCGCCAGCTGTGCTGGAAGTGTCCCTTTGGTGACCCTTCTCCTCCTCGCATGTGTATGCCACCCTCCTGGCCCCGCCATAGCCAGTGGTCGTGAGAAGAGGGGGAGGGGGACAAGGTCACCCGAAGAGACGCTTCCAGCATGGCTGGCGATTCTTGTTCAGCCAGTCCCTTCAGGCAAACCTTCTCCTCCTCCTCTTGTAACTGGTGACTGTGGTGGGTCTGGGAGTTTGGCCTGCACACTGCACACACAAGGAGGAGAAGGAGGAGAAGGGTCACATGAAGAGATGCTTCCAGTGCAGCTGGTAATCCTTGTTCAGCCAGTCCCTTCAGGTGACCCTTCTCCTCCTCCTCTCATGACAGGCAACCATGGTGAGTCTGGGAGGGTGGAGTGCACACTGCACACATGAGGAGGAGGGGGAGGGGGAGAAGGATCACCCAAAGAGACACTTCCACTGCGGCTGGCGATCCTTGTTCAGCCAGTCTGGATTCCAAAAAGAAGAAATGAAAGTAGAGAAGAGTACCAAGGAAAGCCCACCTGCGGCTTTGAGGGAGATAGACACACACTCACACAGAGAGAGAGAGAGAGACAGAGAGTGGGGGAGAGAGGGACCCAGCTGCTTTGCTAACCCCTATTGTCACCCTTACCTTCTCAGGCCAGGAGAGGGAGGGTAGGGTGAGAGGCAGGACCAGCCTCTTCAGGAAAGGTGAAGAGGCGTCGACCAAGCATGTGCGAGTAGAAGCCTGGAAACAGCTCAGCTGGCCTGAGGGGCTGCTGCAGGCATATCATGACAAGAGGGGCAAGAAGCCCTGGGACATCCACCCACCCACCTGCTGGCTGGCTGGGCCAGGCTGGGCTAGGCTGGGCTGCAAGAGGTGCATCCTCTGGGAGAAGGAAGAAAATGTGCTCCGGGAGGGCGGGCAGGCAGGCAGATGTCCCAGGACTGTTGCACATGCGCACTGCATATGTAGCAGCTGCACACACAGTGCACATGTGCAGCAGCCCTGGGACTTTTGCTCAAGCTGCGCCACAGCCACCATGTGGTAGGGAAAGCTAGGAGAGCGACCAGGACAAGTGGGCGACCAGGCGACCGGTTCAGGGGCATGGCCAGCCAGGGGTCGCCACTGGTTTGGTGACACATGCCAAATCACTATTACTGGTTTGTCCGAGCCGGTGTGAACCGGTTGAATACCACCTCTGGGTGGGTTATACATATTCCATTGGCTTAAAAATGAAACCTGGTGAAGTATTACAGTAATTTAAACATATAAGTGAGAGGATTTAAAATTTAAACCTGTTTAAATATTGAAGCAATCCTGGAATCAGGAGGAAGGAGGTCTGAGAAATGGAATTCAATAGAAAAAACTCTGTTCTGGGTGAGTTGTTCCTTTCCCCCATATGGCTATAAGAGCATCCTGTAAAGCAGGACAATTGCCATTTAAAAACAGGAAAACATATAAAAATCAGCAAGATGACTTAACGGTGCCAAAGTAGAATGTATTGTTAGATACAATTTGCTGTAATATAGAAAAATCACTGAAGACCATCCTTTTTCATCAGCCCTTTAGAGGATAGATTGCATTAGATTGGTGATGTTTAATATATATCTTCACTGGCATTCTGTCACAATTATGTTATTTATTACGTATTTTTATGGTGTCATTATTTAATATGTTCTTATGATGCATTTTATATTCTCTTAATCAGGGAGTATGTACATACTGTTAAACAAATTTAAATTTAAAGGCCAAATGTCTGGGAGAAAGCCAGTGAAACAGGAACTAGCCTGATCTTCCTTAGAAGGGAATTCCAAAAATCCAGAAAAAGTTACTGAAAAGACTTCTTACAAATTCTCACCCACCATAGCTTCAGTAAGCACTGAAGTACTGAAATAATTTCTAACCAAGATCTTAAAATCCAGAATCTTGTACTGTATGAAGAAGATAATGTTTCAGATACCCTGGTTGCAAAATTTGTGGATGTTTCTGGATTATTATCAACACTTTTCATTTCCTTAAGAAATATACTGTGGTAAGGTTCTCCTAAGACCAGAATCTGCTGGGCATATTCTCCTCTTATTGCAGTTGCACAATATTCTGTTGGGAAGAAAATGTGTCTTGACACTTCAGAATGGAGCAATGGCAGGCAGTAGTGGTAAGCATGGAATGGCATCTGCAATGATCGGAGGAAATAGAGACAGAGTGCTTCCCAGTTGCAATCTCTTGCACTCCATATTACCTTGTCAGAGGGATTTTATGGTCCATGGCATCCAAAGCTGCTGAGAGGTCCAGCAGAACCACGATAGTCCCACCCAGACAGGGAGGAAGGGTATGTTATGGACCCTGTCAGTTAAAGACTTTCAATTGGTAGAATCTAGGAAGAGAACCATCTCTGCCATTACTCCTTCCCTATCTTGCCTTCTGAGAGGAAGTTTTTGCTCCTACTCTTAGGGCCTTTTGGAAGAGTGTAAAGACGGGGCTCTGTCAATAGGCATGGGAGATCCAAGAATGGCATACAACCCTGAGTGTGGCCACTGCTGGAAAGGACTCTTTGACTTTTTAACTTAGGCGGTGAGATGGGTGGTATATAAATTTGATTAATAAATAAAATGAAATGGGAGGCCACTCCCACTCCAGTTCCTGGCACAGATCAAGCTCACTGAAGCACTTTCTATCTTTTAACAAGGCCTGGAATCAGATTAAAATAAGAGAATCCAGAAAACCTGCTTCATGTGGAAATTTTCTTGGACTGAAAAAATATGACCTGCTCTAACATTCTTTCTCAAGAATGAAATGAAAAGAATGGACATACTTTCCTGCAACTGACTCTTAGAGCTATAACATTATACATGCATACTCAGTTATAGTTCAAGCCCCTGCAACCAACAAAAAGTAATTATAAGGATAGATCAGGTTCTCCATATATCAACAGACTCAGAATCCATTGCCATAATTCTCTTGTTCTATTCTGGTTTGCTCTGAATGCAAAGCACATTAGGCTTTAGGTCAATACTTAGTCCTATTAAAAATAATGGATTATATTTGACTAACAAAACAAATACTAATAATATCTTAATGATATTTATAGTGGCACAGGTTTCCATGGACTACAGCTGGCATGTTCAAATTCTTGGAATTAACTCAGTGTAGTTAAATAATGGGACAAAGAACCTTCTTAAAACATAAGAGTTGGCAGTGGATAACTGTGCTAATCTGCTGAGGAAAAACAACTAACTGGCATGCAAAAGGCTTACAAATATATAACAGTCTTCTGAACAGCAAATGTTTCATGAACTGTAGTTCACATTATCAGGTGGATGAAATATTTTTTCCTAAATTCTGTGGAATTCACAATAGTGGGAACTCTGCTTGAAAAATGAATTTTGTCAGGGTTCCGGAAATTGCCCTAATTAAATCATGAGCCTCGAGCCAAGCTTCAAAATAATCCAAAAGATTTATTAGGAGCAACATGTTGGCATTGACCCATATGAAGCTAACCCTGCCACACATAATTTACAGTCACACGTGACCCTGTTTCCCCTTCCCACCTGGGTGTATCATAAATCAGATTCTCCAATGAAGCATGTGCACAGGCTGGGTATCATCAATCACATTCTCCAATGAAAGATTTTCGATGGCAGAAGATCCGGTAGCCTAGGCTACAATCTTTCTAAGATAAGTGTGGTATGTACTTCTGGTTTTAATTGCCATAGTGCTCCTTCAGATTTCCCCGCCCCTCCTATTTATGGCAACTCGAAAACAGGCATAGGAATGCTTTACAAGTTGACAAATTAACAACAGCCTACAAAATTAGTACTGTTCCTCTGGTTATGATGTTCAACCTTTCAAATTCCAAGGTCTCTATTATGCCCAACTTGCTAAGTAAAAGTCTGTAGCTTGCATATTGCATTTTCATATCTTCGGTGAAGAACATGTACTGTAGCTCTCAGTTAGCTCTCTAACCAGAGTGGATAATATGTGTCCCTCTAAACATTGTGGGATTACAACTCTCCAAATCCTTCCCCAGAAGCCATTTTTTTTTGGGGGGGGGCATACATTGTCCACTTTCAATTTAAACTGAAATAATCCATCAAGAAGGCTTGATAAATGGTAGACAGATAGGTGGGATATTCTTAAAAGAGAAGATGCATGATAACGATATTTGATTCTCGGGATACAAAGACAATGAGGGGTGGAGCATTAGTCAAAGAAATATGGGATGATATATAAACAGAGACCTTTAATACAGGTGATTGAAAATTTCTTTTCCCTTAATTGGTTTAGAAGCTAGGGCAGTAATGTGTGTGTGAGAGAGGGAGGGGGTCCTCAGCTGCTCTTCCTTGCCTCTCAGAATCACATTAAGTGGGAAACAATGGCAGGCCTAACAGCTCCCTGTCTGTAGGGGCACTTAGAGTTAATCTGCTATAGAGACTAATACAATTACGTAGGATTATAGGATTGCCATCAGATACACAGATTTTAAAAAATTCCCAAAGAGAGGCCAGGGTGAAGACAGTATGTAGTAATTTCCCATCCATCCTTTAAGTTTCTTTGGTTTTGGGAAGATGTTTCTCTTTAAGAGAATGTGGGATGCATATTTAAGAACAGAAGATAAAAACAAAAGAAAGGCTGGCTTTAATGCATCTGTTGCAACAAAACCCAACTCCAGAGGAGCTGTATCTTTACTGTCATACTGAATAAACACTTATTTCAAATTTTCTCTTTGGAAAATTCTGGAAAAATCTGTAGGGTTACATTTCACATTGCAATGGTTAAATATGGCACATTGAGACATTTTTCAGATCTCTTGGTAACTCTCTGTTCCCAGCCCCACCTTGGCAGAATGAGAAAAACCACACATAACTCATTTTTTAAAAAAATGTTTCATTTGGTATTTTTGCTTCTGGATATCTGTACATACCTTTAGATTTGTTATTGCTTTTATTACATTTTATTGGAAAATATTAGATATTTCAACAGAATAATTTCCTTCCTTTTTCATTTATAGAAATATTCATATAAATCTAATGTCCTATAGTTTCTTCATTCCATCTTTCTTTCCTTTCTTCCCTTCAGGTCAATGTCATATGCTAAACTCAGAACTCAATACTATATAATCAACAGCTGGTAATCCTAATTTTTAAGTTAATAACACATTGGGGGAAAAAAACCATGAATTTTGTAGAATGTATTAATCAAGAGCTTTGCAATGCATACTGGGATCTTTTGCTTACTGGTACCTTTCCCATCTTCCTATCCCTCTCCTTTCTGGGGAGAGGGGGGAAGGGTCACTTCCATGGTTTCCAAACTGCCATCATTTCAAATGATGAAAATTTTCTACAGCCCTTACAATAAAAAAAAAAATCATTGAACTTTTAAAAGGAAATGGGAACTTTTGTGCAGGAGTTAAGACACTGTAATGAGGTTCCTGAAACACTGACCCCACCTACAATAACTGGGCATATAAATAATGCACTGGAATGACCACATGGCCTGCTATTAAAATAAATAAAGGTCTCTGACTACTCTCTCACAATACCCATTTAGGACACCATATTATTGGAAGAATATTAATCTTTGCTATTGGACATACCTCAAGTATGTATATCTCTCATACATTATTTAACTTATCATTTGTAAGTATAAATAATAGTTGGATATTGGGAGGGAAACAGATTTGTTGTATATTTGCTCTGTGTATTTATATGGCAAAGATTTAAACAGATATCAAAGGACTGAGGAGGATGTCAAATTGATTTTTTCTAATATGAATCTTGGGCTGGCAGATGAGCAAGTTTATGATTCATAACCAAGCAATGTAACTATTACATTGCTATTACTTTCAGATGGGATATGAAAGCATGTCTGCAGATTTTAATTGAAGCAGCAATGCATGCTAGGGTAGAATCAAAGAAAGGAAAAATACAGAAATAAAAAATGATTTAACTAGGCATTTTTATGAGCAGAATGTTCATAATTCTGCACACTTTATGCTTCACTAGAGATTGATCTTTGGACTAACATAACTGTGTGTGGGAGGGCATGTGGGTATAAATTTCAAGAAAAGTTTTTTTCCTCACATTCATCCAAATATAGAGAATGACAAAGACTGGACATGGACATCTACCTTCCTGATTATCAGTCTATTCAAATGTGGGAAACTTGCTATTCTCAAAATATTGATGAGTTCTATAACTTCAGCCAGCCAGCGAGGTCATCAAGCTTGTAGTCCAGAACCAACAGAGGATCTAAAAATGGCCAAATTCATACAGAGTTATCTGTAAACAGTTATTTCAGTATGAGAAGAAGCGGGCCTGTCCAATCTATGTGTACTTCTTAGAGATGGGAAGGTCTGGAAAAAAACTGGAAAAATTGAGAAAAAAATAATTTTTTTCCTGTTTTTTTTCAAATGGCTCCCCCCCCCCCCAAGTTTTTTCCAGGCCTTTCCATCTCTACTTCTGACTAAAGACAGTGGGAGTGATAGCTCATGTGATTTCACTTTTTTCTGATTTTGAAGGAAATAGTCAATAAACTAAGGCCTTGTTTAAAAATTCAAAAACAGGTGTTTAAAAATGTGAGGCATATTCTATTAGTCATTAAATGAAAATGTTTTTATATTAATACATGCAATCATTTTGACTAGCTATAAAGATATGTTCTAAAAAGTTATATTTAGAAAACTGCCAAGACAAGGAGTATAAATTATTTCAGAGCTGAATCAACTCTTATAGACATTCATACTGGGAAAACCACATAATCCACATTGACAAACAGATATTCAATTCCATAATAGAACTGAAAACTAGAGCCAAATATAACTCTTTAGGAGAAAACTGGAATTGACAGCACCATCACTGCCCACAATATTGTAATGAGATTTTGTAAGTGTTAGAAGGTGGTTGGACAGAAAGTTTTTAAATGTATGGTTGTGAAAAAAAAGCTGCTAGAGTGATCAAACAAGTTAGCTAAATTTAGAGTGACTCCGCAATATGGCCTCAGCATCTTTTCTCCTGAACTGCTTCTGGCCATTTCTTAAGCCAATTTCAGAAATTTAAGCCTGGATTGCTATTGGATGAAATGTGCTGGTACTCAGTCTAGAGCAGGGTTGTCAAACTCCTGGCCCATGGGCATCACGTGCTGGCCATGCCCATGCCCATGCCCATGCCCATGCCTGGTTTAGCAAGGGAGGAAAAAGTTGTGATATGTCACGTGACACTGTGACAACGCAGTTTGACACCTAGAGTATAACACTAGAGTATAACCTAGAGCAGGGGTCCTCAACCACCGGGCCACGGACCGGTACCCTGTCCGTGGAGCACTCTGTACCGGGCCACAAAGAAAAAAAATGGCGGCTTTCTTCGCCTTCGGTGAATGCTGCTGGGATCAGGGATCAAGGACACAAATGAGAGAAGGGAGGGAGGAAGCAACCAAAGCCTGTCCTGCTTTCTGGCTCAGCGGCTTCGGTTTCCTCCCGCCCTCGTTCCTCTCTCAGTCGCTCTCTCACTGCTCCACCAGCCCAGGAAGAAACTGCTTCAAAGAAGCCGGGGGGTGGCTTTTCCTGTCGCCGCAGCTCCTCCGAGCGCCCGTTCACCCACCCGCCCGCCCACGCAGTTCAACCCAGTGCTCCGTTCTGCCTGCCTGCCTGCCTTCGTGAGAAACAACCAGAAAGCGAGGCAGGCAGGCAGAACGGAGCACTGGGGTTGATCAGCGCTGGGCGGCGGGTGGGAACGGCGCTGGAGGAGCTGCGGCGACGAAAGCCACCCCCGGCTTCTTTGAAGCAGTTTCTTCCTGGGCTGGATGTTAGAGGTCCATCGTAGCTCTGAATGATCCCTAAACAAGGACTACAGGAGCTTCCTAGGGAAAACACACTGACTAAATGCTCCTCATTCAATTCCTGTTTTCACCAAACAGAGATAAGAGAAACATCTGCATGAAATTTTGTAGCTACACAGCTGGGCAAGACCTAGAACTAGAGAGACTGCAGTCAGGTGTCTTTAATGCTAGTTGTAGGGTCAACATAAAGTTTTGGGAATGGAAAATAGAATCTCTTCCCCCCCCCCCCCGGTCCTTGAAAAAGTGTTTCTGCTTGAAACTGGTCCCTGGTACAAAAAAGGTTGGGGACCACTGACCTAGAGTATAACACTAGAGTATAACCATTGCAAGATCTTGTTGGTTGTTCCCCTGATTCTTGCAAGAAATCTTACTGTCTGGCTCCTTTGTGGATTGATATATCAGTATCTGCCTTTTTTAAAGGCATTGTTATCTCATTAATTCCTTCACCTTTCCTTTCCCAGATATCTGAACACATGGGTGCTTTCACATCCAATTCTCATTCAACCCCTTGTTCTTTTCCCCTTATGGTACCATTAAGATCATATATGATTATAAAGATCAAACAACATGGAAAGGTTTTTTTTTTTTTCATTCTGGGTCCACTCAAACTTTGAGTGCATCACATGTCCACTCAAGCTATGTAGCAAGGAAGGATAGTGAAACTGCAAAAAATGAAGTATCAATGTTCTGACACTGCAATTTAGCAAAGGAAGGGAGTGTCGCAATACTGTGGACAGTGTCAGATCCGTGTATCTGCCATTCTTCAATGGAAGAAGAAGGGGGGGAAATTGGTACAAGTAATCCTTTTTGATGTAACCTGAATATCTTAAATCTTAATATCTTAAATTAATTGAATCTGTATAACTTGCACATGATATACAACTGGAGGACTGGAGCCAGATGTCTAGAAACTTGTCACCTCTTGGAGAGATAGCATGGGGAGAAGGGACCATAAAAATTCCAGCTCTGAAAGATATTCCCTAGGAAACTCTTTTAAGATACGTTCCCAGAAAAGGAAGGGGGGATTAGCATGCTGGTTCTTTGTTTGACTAAATCCACCTCAGAATAAGGGAAGGGGTTCTAACTCCCTTTATCTATTACTGTATGCCTGGAAGCATCTTAGATTCTGCTTTGACTAGTACCAGGACCACTTCCTTTCAATAAAGAATTCCTTTTGAAGTACCTAGCTTTCAGAAGTTCATTTTTTTGGTTGAAAGGGAAAAGTCCAGTGCTTACAGACAGAGTATGCGTATGTGTAGAAACAAAGAGAATATGCTTCACTCAGCCTAGACAACAACCAAAAAGTACCCACTGGGGGATGTAAAAGTGGAGCATGAGCTTCCAGGATTGAGGATAGTTCATTGATTTAACAGTTCATTGTTGAATCAGTTGCACGACTGTTGATTAAAAAAAACTGATGGCCAAGACAGAACATGAGAGTCCAGGACAAAATGAATGCACAAGATGGCAACCAGCTATTGATAATCAATGATAATGATGACATCACAACTCTCCGAAACATCATTAGTGATTATCAACCATCAACCATCTCCCCTGATGAAATACTTGACATTTCCCGCACTGGCTGAGAGCTCAAAAACAGAGACGGCTCTGTGGCCCCACGTTTCTGCAGGGTCATTTGCAAAAATGAATCAAGCAAACGTAAATTCATTTACACTATAAATTCACTCGCCAAAACCAACACCAACCATAAGAACCTCCTTTGTCACCTGACCTAACCATAAAGCAACATGCCCACTCCTGTGTACTCCGCACTGAACTCAAAAAACGTCTAGACAATGGAGAGAAGGACCTGTACATTGACTACCGTGCTGACTGTATCAAAAGTAAGCCACACAACCCACAACTCAGCTTTAACGTTCAACTACAACCCTACCTCAACCAATCCACCATCACCCAAGACTAGGCACGCCCGCCCCTAACTACCTCAATTCCAACTACTGCTGGCCTTAAATGCAAGCTACTCAATGCAAGAAGCCTTGAGAATAAAATACCTGAATTTCCCCTATTACTAAATATGGCTAAATTCGACATTATATTTGTCTGTGAAACATGTAATTAATTGATTAGGCTGATTGTTGCTTAGGAAAATTATTTGACTAGAGAGATTACTGTAATTGATTGATTGGTGTGATATTGGCTATATTGATTACCCAAAATTGTTCCATTAATTAATTTAATCAACGTACCATCTTAACAAACCTACCATGCCAAGAAAAAAAATCCAATGCCAAACCACAACCTAAAGAGAAAGTAATCCCCACCAATGAACCACAAGACTCCTGCACATGCCTTAAATGCTACAAAACTCTGAAGGATAATGAAAACTCCATCAAATGTTCTCTATGTAACAAATACGCTCATCATGACTGCTTGGGATTACCAAAGCAAATGATTCAATACCTAGAATCATCCAATGAGTTTCCATATCTCTGCAAATCATGCAGACCCAAACTGACACAAAAATCATCACAATGACGTAATCCCCAATTATAACTTCAAAAAAGGCAACTATGATCTTATAGACAACGATCTCTCATCCCTTGATTGGCAATCTCTATTCACTGGATGCAATACTGTTGAAGACCATTACAACATATTTTTACTTGAAGTCAAAAGAGTCATCAAACTATATCTACCAACAACAACTCCCAAAACAAAACAAAGAACAGATTACCCATAACAATAAGGAAATTTCAATCCAAAAAGAGATCACTCTGGGGGAAAAACAAATCTGGTCACGTTGCAAATTTCAAAAGGCAATACAAAAATTTATGCCACCAGATAAAGACTGAATGCACCAATTATCACATTAAACAAGAGGAAAACCTTCTATGCACCAATTCCACCCACGCTTTTTACAATTTCGTAAACAACAAACTAAAAGACTCAAGGTCCATCCCACCCCTGATAGGACCTAATAGTAAAGACTGCAACGACGACACCATTAAAGCCAACATCTTTAACACATTCTTCAGCTCAGTATTTGTAAACACCAATGGATCATGTCCAGTATTTCCTAGCCGAACCACAGACAACTACAATGATCCAATACATATTGATTTTACAGAAGACAATGTTGAAAAAGCACTACGCAATCTAAAACCATCTCTATCTATTGGACCGGATGGAATAAGTGCCTACTTCTTAAAAAAGCTATCCACTGCCATAGCCAAACTTCTAAGCATAATCTTTGAAAAATCTTTAAGGACCAGCTCCTTGCCTAACCTATGGTCACAAGCCACGGTCATCCCCATCTTCAAAAAGGAGACCCCAGCCTAGTTGAAAATTACAGACTAATCTCCTTATGCTGCATCACCTGTAAAGTCATGGAATCAATTATTAACCAATCCATTATCCTCCACTTAGAGACAAACAACCTACTCTCAATAAACAATTTGGTTTCAGGAAAAAACTATCCTGTAATCTGCAACTCTTACACTGCAAAAACATATGGACTACACTACTCGATCAGGGCAAAGCTATAGATGCAATCTACATAGACTTCTGTAAAGCCTTTGATTCAGTGGTACACGACAAACTACTCCTAAAACTAAAATCTTATGGTATCTCTGGACAACTGCATAATTGGATAGAAGCATTCCTGTCAAACAGACAACAAATGGTCAAAATTGGGAGTGTCCTATCAAATTCTGTACCTGTCAATAGTGGTGTCCCCCAAGGCAGTGTTCTCGGACCAACTCTCTTCATACTCTACATAAATGACCTCTGTGATCATATTAAGAACAACTGCGTTCTTTTCGCTGATGATGTAAAGCTGTTCAATACCACAGACAATACTGCTACCCTTCAAAATATCTTGACCATGTATCAGAATGGTCAAACAAATGGCAACTTCAAATCTCAACAAATAAATGCTCTGTCTTACATATTGGCAAAAAAAATCAGAAAATAAAATACAAGCTGAATAGTCAAGATCTTGTTGATGATCCATGTAAAGGACCTTGGAATAGTCATCTCTAATGATCTAAGTGCTAGAGCCCACTGTAACTACATAGCCAAAAAGGCATTAAGAGTTGTTAACCTAATCCTACGTAGCTTTTTATCTGGTAATATCACACTACTAACTAGAGCATACAAAACATTTGCTAGACCAATACTCGAATACAACTCATCAGTCTGGAACCCACATTACGTATCTGATATTAGCACAGTTGAGAAAGTCCAGAAACATTTCACAAGAAGAGTTCTCCACTCCTCTACTCGTTGTAGAATACCTTATGCCACCAGACTTGAAATTCTAGACCTAGAAAACCTTGAATTATGCTGTCTTCGGTCTGATCTAAGTATGGTATATAAAATCATACATTGCAATGTCCTACCTGTCAATGAATACTTCAGCTTCAACCATAACAACACAAGAGCACACAATAGATACAAACTCAAGGTTAATAGCACCAAACTTAATTGCAGGAAATACGACTTCAGCAACAGAGTGGTCAATGTCTGGAATACTCTACCTGACTCTGTAGTTTCTTCCCCAAACCCCAAAAACTTTAACCTTAGACTGTCTACTATTGACCTCACCCCTTTCCTAAGAGGTCTGTAGGGGCGTGCATAAAGCGCACCAATGTGCCTATCATCCCTGTCCTATTGTTTCTTTTGTTTTTCTTATATGTACCCATTTCATGTATTCATAACTATTTATATACTTATACCTATTATCTTGTAAGCAATTGACAAATCAAATAAATAAAATAAATAAATATTGGAAAAGAAGGAGTATGTCAGACATTGCAGTGGAGCTGGGACTGCTGCCAAAAGCGAACAAAGCTCTGGAGACTATCTACTCTGAAGGCCTTAAAATGGCTTGGACTGGAAAACTCAATTTTTCAATGGAAACTCCAAAATGGCACCATGTCCAAATAGAACATACTGATCTATTTATACTCTGGTGGCATGAATAGGAGATAGAAGAACAAAAAAGTGGACAAAAAATCAAGGCAAAAAGTTGTAGGTTAGGTCAAATGAGAACCTGTTCATCAGCATCTGAATGTAAACAGGATGTTATTTGACTCTCTGCACAGAGGATATGTTAGGAGAGCTGCATAGAAGAAATCTGAATTGAAAATGGCCCTGAGCACTATATTATGTTCATCCTGTATCTGTGTAATAGTAACTGTATAAATACATCTTACATCACAGAGTATATAATGAGGGTTCCCCCCCCCTAAAAACTGACTCTGTCATTCGAGTCCCATTGATATCTAAAGGTGCAAGTAAGCATTTTGCCCAAAAATTCATCTGACAGGCCATAGGAGCACATGATCATTAAAAAAAAATCCATCCTCCTTCAGAGTGAACCTCTTCATGGGAGGTTCAGACCAGGACCTGATGATCTTGAAGGCTGTAAGAGGGTGAGTTTTGAGGAGGAAGGGAAAGAAAGCACCAAATAGGATGAAAGCACAACCAAAAGGAGAAAGAGAAAGGAATAGGTAGAAGAAAACTGCTACCAGCCTTCTCTATTTATGCCTGAAAAATTCCCTCTACCTTCCCCTTAAACAGGCATGCCAGGTGGGAAGCAATGATGCTGGCTATAGTAATGAGAAAGGACTCCTAAATCTCCTATGCTGAGGTTGACTTCCTGACTTCCCTGTTAGACACCTTATCCCAGGTTAATTATTTCTGGTGATCATTAATTATTTGGGAGCCTGAAGCTTCAAAGGAGATGATTGGTTTTAAAGCTGTATCTCTGAGAGCTCTCTAGATGTGCCCAACATTTGCCTTCTGACCCTTTCAATTGCTTGTCTGTTCCCACTGTTCCCTCCTAAAGCAGCCATCACCTCTTTCACTTCTAATGATAATATCGCTTTCATGTCACATGCTAAATCTTACATATGCCCCACCTGGGCCTCCAATTGAAGACAAGGTGAAAATCATTTTTCTGAGCTCTCCTTGTCCCTTGGAATTAGTATCTCTCTTGGAAGAGAAGGAGGCAGTTAAGGATCCTAGTAGAATAGAGAATATTGCATGCCTGAAGGAATTGAAAATGTCACTTCTGGCTCACATTTTAATGTTAAATAACTGTCTAACACATCTGGTTGTTGGCTGAAATGTCAGATCTGTGCCTTTTCTGTAATTTTGACATCTGCAGTTCCATACTGCAGAAATTAATTAGGTTTCTACAGTGGTAGGAAATGCAGGTTCTCAGATTGTTACAATGAACGTGTGTCATTGAAGTAAATGGGGATACTCCAACAAGCAGACCAATTGTGCTGTCCAGACAATTTATAGGTAATGGGAATTGAGATAGTTAGTTAGGAATTGAGAGCTGTCCCATTAAGGGAATGCATCATGGTAAATGTAGTTAAGGCATCCTGGGAAATGTAGTCCATGTCATGTGGTCACATCTGTAATCCTGATGGGTTGGGGGAGGTTTGAGTGGCTTTGCAGAGGAAGTAGGTAGTAAAAATTCCTTGCATTCAGCTGTCTCCATAGAAACAGTGTCTCCTTCACCCCAGCAGCATTCTGGTGCCTCACCCCCTTGCTCCTTCATTATGGGGATGAAAAGATCACTATCCTTTTACACTATGAATTCAGCTATGCAAAGATTTGGACATTGAGATGAATCTCGATGTAACCGTGAGTTATATATGAGGATACCTGATGAACCAATAAAGAAACTTTGCATGGATGCCTTTGTAGAATTATCTGTCTGCCTTTATACATTCAGTCAGTAATTATAAAGGACAGAACAATAAAAGGATAGTACTAATCGAGACTCCCTCAGTAAAAGGAATATTGCTTATCTGGACTCCCTGAGTAAAAGAACAGAGTTCTGAAACTCCCTCAGTAAAAAGACAGTTAAGATGGACTCCCAAAAGTAAAGAATTATTGTTATATCTGAATCCCTGTGAAGATTAAAAGCAATTTGAATTCCTCTGACAAGAGCAAAAGTATATTGAAGCCAGGAGTGAATGTGCAATGCTAATCTGAGTCTCCTAAGTAAAGATATAAATTGTTTGAATTACCAGTGCAAGACTTTCTCTGTGCCTCTTTCTCTTCTGAGCAACAAACTTTGAAAGCCTGTTTGAATTGACAGGGAGGGAGCCAGAAATCCCATTCCTCAAGGGAAAAACAAATAGTATCCTGTTGGCTCTCTTTAAATTATTCTGTTTGTCTCTGCTGAATCAATGACTGTTCGCAAAAGGAGAGGGAATTGAGGCGAGAATCTGTAATATTTCCCCAGCCTTCAGCCACAAAGAAAGAGGAAAGGTTGGTTCCCTTTGTTCTTCGACAGGAAGGTGATAAAAATTCCTTGGATTCAGCTGTCTCCATAGAAATGGGCTGCTTGCTAGCTCTATAGTCATTGTCTTCAGACCCTTACAAATGCAGATGAAAGAGTCTGAGTAATCCTTTCTTTGAGTGGCTTTGCAGAGGAAGTAAAATTCCTTGCATTCAGCTGTCTCCATAGAAACAGGCTGTGATTCCCTCCACTAAAAAGGGAATTCCAACATTCAGCCACAGATTTAAAAGCAGGATTGCAGTTTGCCGTTTCTCTTTGCTGACAGAGCCAAGAGGAATTTTTCCTTTACTGAAACTAGAAGCAATCTAAAGTCAAAGGTACCAGTCTACATTATTCAGCAAAGGGAAATCACTTAAGCACAGTTGCACATGAAGTGTATAAAACCCTTTGATGGCTTTGCCTCTCTGCATAACTTACCAAAATCCAGTTTTTTCACAGCCCAACTGCCTGCCATTCAACTACTAGCTTGCACCACCATCTGGTGGTCCAGTGGAGAATTTCACAGGAATTTCTAAATTAATTCACTAGCTTGTAGCAACACCTTGCAACATAACCCCAAGGGTCCAGCACCACTAAGAGGCCAACCTGTGTACTCCACCAGTGTCTTCCAGACCTGTCAACGCACACTTCTAGTGGTCAACCACTGAATTTTACAGAAGTTTCTAAATTCAGCAATCCGCCTGCAGCACCGCTCAGAGTACTGAATTTTACAGAAATTTCTAAATTCAACCACATGCCTGCAGCACCACCTATAGCTGTGAATTTTACAGAAGTTTCTAAATTCAGCCACAAGCCTGCAGCGCCACCCTAATAGAAAAAAGGGAATTGCACGGAAAACCACTAAATTTTCCAAATTCACCTTTTGCCAATTTGAAGCATGGCAGCGTCTTCAGCCAGGACAGATGTCTCTGATGTACCAGAGGACTCGAACCCTCCCCCCATCCTCAAAGTGAATGTGGAGCCTGGTTCCCAAAACCCAGTTTTGGATTTATAAAAGACAGAACACCAATGTTTCAGCTTTTTTCAAGTCTATTTCTTGCAGTTTAGCAGGAATGTTCCTAAAGAGTCAGATGTTCCTTGCATTAAAATCTGGGAACAGTACTCCTCATCTGTTGCAGCCTAGGGGTGCTTCTCTATCTGTTGTGGCTCTAATATTTGTTGTTATTAGAGCCACAACAAATAGAAGCACCCTTAGGCTGCAACAGATGAGGAGTACTGCCTTACCAGGATGCAATGTGGGTGTAGATCAAAGGCATCTGTGGAACACCTGATCAGGTGTGAATGCACTAGGAAAGGACAATATCCATTGTGTCCTATGGATGAATTGCCACATGTAGCCTGTTTTATTTATATCTTGTTTTTCGGAACATCTTAGCACAAAAGACTATTAAAGCCTTGGCACATAACTTCATATAAATGGTTCATTTGGATCCATTTCAGTGCTTGTTGTTAAGAGAATATATAGCTCTCCAGATTTTTTGTAAAAATAGCAATTATTTTTATATGTTCATTTAAAGTAGCTTATGAAATGAAGGCTGCAGATTTTTTGAAGGCTTGGATCCCAGTTTTGTTACTGCATCTTCCAAAACCTAGGTAATTAACTCAAAATGTGAACATTTGCTTTCTCCAGCAAAACTTAGTCTGAGAAGTTCATAATTGGGAGAAAGCCCTGCAGACTTCTATAGAGTAGAACTATTCTATGTCATTGAATTATAGAACTACATATTCCTTTGTACTGTTATGATCCTTTTTATGGCATCTCACAAAGCCAAGGGCATTTTTGGATTTTCTTCTCTGAAATGAAAAAAACGTGCTTGAATTTGGAAGGGGGAAATCTTAGATCTTCTCTGTGAAAATATGCATGACTGTTTCCTTCTCAGCATTGTAGATATGACACTGGGGAAGGTGGGGTGGAGAGGAAGAGCAGAGGGCATGAAATGAGCAGATCAAAGAAAGTTGAATTTATGGAATTCCAAACCCTCCTGCTCTTTAAGTTTTCCCTCCAATGGGGAAAGTGGAATTTGCACTGGAAAAGAAATCATTCATGTACATGTACACACTCATACCCCAGGAAAAGGCTGAAGGGAGGGGGAAGCAACCTTGGAAACCAAGACTGAGAAGTTGCTCTTTGAACTAAAAGTGGAGAATGAGTAATGTTCTAAATCTTTTTACAGTTTGTACTTCAGTAAAATTATTCTCTAAGAAGAAGAGACAGAAGATGATATGAAAAATATGTAAAGTCCACATTGAGTTTCACCATAAAGAAACAACTTCAGTCAGTAAAGAGACAAGCCAGTCCCCTGCAGGATTCTTACAAACTGAACATTTTCAGAACAGATTTGGACCACCATGGAAAGGAAAGGAGGGTTCGATGGGATGTTGAATTTTTTCCTGATATATTTAATTCTCAATTTACAAACAGTGTGTCAGCTGGTGCTCCGTTCAAAATCCAAGAAAGAAATACTTAAGACTCTTGTAATTAGAGAAAAGATGTCTTTTACTGGAACTCAGTGGTAGCAACAAGAAAATTCTGAATCTGGGGAAATAGGCACGTACATCTAGGCACAATATATGTATCAAGGGAGAGAAATGTTCCCACCCCCAACAGTTCAAACGGTTCTTCCAATTAAAAGTTGTGAACTTCATCATGCAGATGTCTCCAGGTGGTAATGATTAGTTGACCTTGGCTTACTCAGATAAAGGTTTGCAGTTGTGCAGAGAAGAGAAAGCTAAGCAGGAATCAGAAACCCTCTCCAGTTTATACAATATCAGTTAGTAACACTTTCGGCTCATGTCCCATACATTTCCCCCTTCCACCCCCTGTTACTCATGACAGCCAGAAAGAAGCAAAGGAAAGGAGGAAGATCTTGAAGGCTGACATTCAGCCCTCCTAGAAAAAAAGACGTTAGTCCTGTAAAAGATGTTACTGTAATATAAGATGTCCTGAAATATAAAAGGCACGACTTAATAACCAGTTAACATAAAAGAGACACATATCTAGGGTTTATCAGGATAATTAGGATGAAATGCTCTGACTAGCCTAGGGGCTCTAACATCTTTTTCATCGACCCACTCAGCCTGGGACGGAGGAAAATGCTTCCAAACAACCAAATATTGGATCCGACCCCTCTGTCGTCAAGAGTCTAGAATTTCTTTAACTTCAAAATGTTGTTCGCCGTCAATAAGCAATGGTACAGGAGGGTCAGTCTGGATCGGTCTCAGATCGGAAGTATGTTCAGGTTTTATTTATTTATTTATTTATTTATTTATTTGATTTGCCAATTGTTTACAAGATAATAAGTATAAGTGTATACATAGTTGTGAATACATGAAATGGGTACATATAAGAAAAATAAAAGAAGAATAAGAGAAACAATAGGACAGCGACAGTAGGCATGTTGGTGCGCTTATGCACGCCCCCTACAGACCTCTTAGGAAAGGGGTGAGGTCAATAGTAGACAGTCTAAGGTTAAAGTTTTTGGGGTTTGGGGAAGAAACTACAGAGTCGGGTAGAGTATTCCAGACATTGACCACTCTATTGCTGAAGTCGTATTTCCTGCAATCAAGTTTGGTGCGGTTAACTTTGAGTTTGTATCTATTGTGTGCTCTTGTGTTGTTATGGTTGAAGCTGAAGTATTCATTGACAGGTAGGACATTGCAATGTATGATTTTATATACCATGCTTAAATCAGACCAAAGACAGGCGTAATTCAAGGTTTTCTAGTTCTAGAATTTCAAGTCTGGTGGCATAAGGTATTCTACAACGAGTAGAGGAGTGGAGAACTCTTCTTGTGAAATATTTCTGGACTTTCTCAATTGTGCTAATATCAGATACGTAATGTGGGTTCCAGACTGATGAACTGTATTCGAGTATTGGTCTAGCAAATGTTTTGTATGCTCTGGTTAGTAGTGTGATATTACCAGAGAAAAAGCTACATAGGATTAGGTTAACAACTCTTAATGCCTTTTTGCCTATGTAGTTGCAGTGGGCTCTAGCACTTAGATCATTAGAGGTGAGTATTCCAAGGTCCTTTACAGAGCTTGGGTCATCAACAAGATCTTGACTATTCAGCTTGTATTTTATTTTCTGATTTTTTTGCCAATATGTAAGACAGAGCATTTATTTGTTGAGATTTGAAGTTCTTTCCACTTCGTTCTTCTTCTTTTGGGCTCTAGTAACTACTGGAGCTGCCAACTGTTCGGTTGGGACAATCGGCCGTACTATTTCCTGGCGAGCACTATTATATTGAGGTAGTCTAGATAGAGCATCTGCCATGAAGTTCCTCCCCCCTGGAATGTACTTCAATGAAAAATTAAACCGCTTAAAGTACTGAGCCCAGTGAACGTGTTTGGGGGACAGCTTCCAAGGCGTTTTTAAGGCCTCTAAATACTTATGGTCGGTCCACACCTCAAAAGGGTGTTTTGATCCTTCCAAGAAATGTCTCCAAGTGAGTAGGGCCCAATGAACTGCAAAAGCTTCTTTTTCCCACACTGCCCACCTTCTTTCGGTTTCAGATAATTTACGGGAGGTATATGTACAGGGTTGTAAAATCCCCTTCTCATTCATTTGCAGCAATACAGCTCCCACCGCCACATCACTCGCATCGGCCTGGATTATGAAAGTAGCATCCATGTCCGGGTGCTTTAGCACTGGTTCAGCAGCAAACATTCGTTTCAGATTTTCAAAGGCCGCTTGACATTCCATGGACCACTCCAGTGGCTTATTAGGCTTTGGTTTCGCCTCCCCTTTGGTTTTTAGGAGGTTCGTGATAGGCAGTGCTATCTTTGCAAAAGCCGGGATAAATTGTCAGTAAAAGTTGACGAATCCCAAGAAACTCTGAAGTTGTTTTCTGGTGCGTTGGGGGGCCCACTCCAACACGGCACGCACCTTCTCTGGATCCATTTCTATGCCCTCATGTGAAATGCGATACCCCAAATAATCAATTTTCTCCTGATGGAACTCACATTTGGACAATTTAGCATACAACTTAGCAGCTCGGAGTTTCTTTAAGACTGACCGCACCAGTTTCACATGTTCATCCCAAGTCTCTGTGTATATAAGGATATCATCAAGGTAGACCAAAACCCCTTTGTATAAATGTTCATGTAAAACCTGATTAATCATCTGCAGGAATACTGCTGGGGCCCCCTGTAGGCCAAATGGAAGAACATGGAACTGGAAACAACCTATTGGGCAGTTAAAAGTGGTTTTCCATTCGTCCCCTTCCTTAATTTGAACCTGGTAGTACGCTTCTCTCAAGTCGAGCTTCGTAAAAATTTCCCCCTTGGCCAGGTGGGCCAGCATGTCCTTCATCAGGGGGAGGGGGTACACCTTTTCCACGGAAATGGCGTTCAGGTTTCTGTAATCAACACATAAGCAAAAGGAGCCATCTTTCTTTTCACGGAACAGTACTGGAGCCGCTACCCGGGGTCTAGCAAGCTGGATGAAACCACGTTTCAAATTTTTATCGATAAACAACTGCAGCTCCTCTAATTCCTGCGGTGTCATCGAATACAACTTCGGTTTCAGGATTTTCACTCCAGGTAAAAATTCAATACTACAATCTGTTGAACGATGAGGGGGCAGCTCATCTGAGGCCTTCTCACTGAATACGTCCTTTAAGTCCCAATATTCCTCTGGAATTTTCTCCTCCCCCTTCAGTTCCTCAGTGCCCGTGGAAGCTAGGTCAATAGGATTCTGGAGTTTCCGTTGAGATCGCCCCTCCCCTTCTGGGGCCTCGTTGGTACGTATACGCAATGACCCTCTTCTCCAATTTATGTTGGGGTTCCATTTCCAGAGCCAGGGAAATCCCAGTATTAGCGGGTGTTCCATTCCAGGGGCCACAATAAAACACAGAGTCTCGCTATGCTTCCCCATCGTCATTTCTATGGGTTCCGTTATGAAACATGCAGGCCTGCCCCCCACCACTGATCCATCCAATTGGCAAAAGGCTATGGGCGTTTTTAAAGTTTTTAGTCTTAAGCCCATCTTCTGTACTACTTCCGGGTTGATCACACACTTTGTGCACCCAGAGTCTAGCAAGGCTGGCATTTCCCCCTTGGCCCCCGATGTGGGTACCGTTAACTGCACTGGAATGGTCATAGGGCCCTTGTTTGCACTTACCAATAAGTCGTCTTCCTAATCCACCTCACTCTCTTCAGAGGAGGTTGGAGATCCCAGCCCGTCTCCCTTCGGATGGGCGACCTCTACAACCTCCCCCGTCGTAAGCGCCATTTCGTGAGGCTTCGCTGGGGTTTTTCCGGGTTTTTTTTCTCCTCTTAGCGCCCCCTTTGGTTCCAACTTGGCCCAGCAGTCTGCAACCCGGTGACCTTCCTTCCACATCGGAAGCAGACAGTAGTCTTGAGTCTTGCTGCCATCCCTCCCTTTAGGGGTTTGAAGGCTTCTTGAAGACGTGCAGGGGAGGGCTTGCTCCAACCAGAGCCTCCCCGGCATCTGTTTCGGGTTAAATGAATTTCCACCTCTGCTGCCAGCACATACCACATCTGCAGATCATTGGGGTCTCTTCTGGCAATGCAGCTCTGGTATACATCTTCATTTAACCCATCTTTGAATGCTTCTGTCAGGGCTACTTGGGACCAGCCTCGAATATGACATGCCAGCTCTCTAAATTCCTGGGTGTAGTCAGCCACTGATCTCCGCCCCTGATTTATGGTCTTCATCCTAATCCTGGCCTTACGTTCCACCAGTGGGTCCTCAAACCTTGTCCACAGCGCAGTCATGAACAGGTCATAATTCAACAGCTGGGGAGCATTATCATTATGCAAAGTCACCATCCACTTTGCAGCTGTTCCCTCCAGAGCCCTGGTAATACATCTAACCTTGGCTGCTTCTGAGGAAAAATCCCCTCTGTATTCCTCCATATAGCTCCAAACTTGTGCTAGGAAAAATCCCAACTCTTTGGAATCCCCCCGCCATATTTTACTTCCAATGGAGGCAACTTTGGCATTCTACGTCTTCTGGCAATTACTCCTCCTGCTGAGGGCCCCGGGGCTGTTGCTTGCTGTTGCGCTAGCCCAAGTTGATTTATGGGGATGGCTGCTCTACTCCTTCTGGCTGGGGCTGCCTCCCACTCCTCTCCCTCATACCTTTGTTCAGGGTGGGGCTCTCCGAGAGCTTCATCTAAGAGGCGTCTGGCTTGTTTTAGTAAAAAGTCTTTCCTTTCCCTCTCTTGCCATGGCTCCTCTCTTCCAGGCCGAGAGGTAGTGGTGACTCCTGGGTGGGGGGCTTCCTCAGGATCCTCTAGCAGGAGCGAGTCTTCTTGGTTTCTGGCTGGAGTTGACATGATGTTCAGACCCTCTCGGAAGAAATTGTATTATCTCTCCGGGTGGGCTGGTAGATTGAGATTCAGAATAATGTCAGCTGGTGCTCCGTTCAAAATCCAGGAAAGAAATACTTAGACTCTTGTAAATAGAGAAAAGATGTCTCTTACTGGAAGTCAGTGGTAGCAACAAGAAAATTCTGAATCTGGGGAAATAGGGAGTGAAATGTTCACATATATCAAGGGAGTGAAATGTTCCCACCCCCAACAGTTCAAACAGTTCTTCCAATTAAAAGTTGTGAACTTCATCATGCGGACATCTCCAGGTGGTAATGATTAGTTGACCTTGGCTTAGTCAGATAAAGGTTTGCAGTTGCGCAGAGAAGAGAAAGCTAAGCAGGAATCAGAAACCCTCTCAAGTTTATACAATATCAGTTAGTAACACTTTCGGCTCACGTCCCATACATTTTCCCCTTCCACCCACCGTTACTCATGACAGCCAGAAAGAAGCAAAGGAAAGGAGGAAGATCTTGAAGGCTGACACAGTGTTCTGTAGCATTGTCAGTAGTCATGTGACTTCAGTGTCACAATCACCCCCCCCAAAAAAGCTACAATGGCTTTGGCTTGCATTATGGTTCCTGCTGATTATGATGCAATGTGTGGGAGATGAGAATGGCCTTGAAAAAATTATTCAGAAATTTTAGCAAACCTCAAATATGCTGTCCATATTATAACCAAGACTGGCAACTGAAAATGTTGCTCATTACTCATGAAAGGATTCTTGGTGTTTCTTTGCAAAGACTGGAGGAATTTCAGCTTCTGCAGGAAAGATCTCCTTGTTTGAGCATCAGAGTTTGAAGCTGAAGACATGGTGGCCATTGGCAAGGAAAACTGAGATGCTGGCAGTACCTAAAGATCCATTTGGAGCCAAGCGAAATAGAAATGATTCATTTAGGCAATTTATCCATGTCTTCAATCAAATCTTTATTACAGTCATAGACCAGCATAAGGAAAATGGGATACAAACAATAATTTTTAAAAAGTCAAAAGGTATAAAAACACAAGTTACACAAAGTTAAAAAGCATAAAAATACCTTTTAAAAAGCTAAAAGATATACATTAATTTTTAGGCTTGAAGGAACAATCTTTGGCATTTGGACTGAACAAGTTCTAATGGTGCAAAGTTGAAGAAAGGGCCAAGCTGGGCACCATACATAATTTGTGCTATTGGCTTGGCTTTGAATAGTTTGAGTGCTGCAGTTATTATATTTGCCACCTATTATCTTGAGATAATAGTTGATAGTTGAGCACCTCAACTGTCAAATTTCAGTTCATAGTCTCCATTGGGTTTCCTGTTGTTAAAAGAGTGAAGGACTGTGCCCAGGTATTTGAAATAGGAGACCTGCTTAACCTTGTGGCCATCTACCTCTTCTGTTTTTTGACAAATGTCGTGATTTTGGTTTTCTAGTAACTTAAGTAACTATAGTCAGTCTTCCTTGCAGTACTATTAGATATTCATTGTTTGTTTACAGTAAAACAGAGATGTCTTTTCCAGCATATTTTTAGAATAAAACTTCATATTAAGGAGATGGCTCACCGTGTAGTTCATATAAAATAGAAATGGAACCAATATACATTCTTGCTTGATGCCTTTCTCAGTTCTGATGATACTAGTGAGGTGGTCCTGAGGATTACATCTTACTTTGAATGACGGTTCTTCATGAAGCATATTAAATAAAGTAGACATCAATCAATCCAGGAGGCCTTCAATTTCCAACAATTTAACTTGAGATATAGAATTAAGCACTGCTTTAAAAGCTATGACACAGGCATATGGTTAGTCTTCAATTAAAGACTAAAATAATTACAGATCTCCAAGAGCTACTTACAACCAGGTTCTGGAGTTCTGATGACAGCACACAATCCCTTATTTTGGGTGCTTGGCAACCAGCTCACCTTTAGGCACTGTAGCAGCATTCCATGATCATGTGACCATGACTTACAGATTTTTCTGGTTTATGACTTCTGGGGCTGTTTTCCAGAAAAAAAATATGGCCATAATAATGAATAATTTGCTTAACATCTATAGTGTTTACTTAATGATTGCTGCAAAAGCTGTAAAATTGGATTGGTGTTTGGGTACCTTCACTTACAACCATTATGACTTATGGTCATAAGTCAAGAACTACCTGTATAAAGATGTTGTGTTATGGGAGGAATATATCATGTCTTTTTGATTTACTGCTGCATTGCCTCTATTGTATCTTTTATTTTTTCCTATTTTCCTATTATCTATTGTTGCTTTTACTACTATATTTAGTTATTTTATGGTTGTAAATCAAGTTTGCCAACTAGCTTGGCCTTCTGAAAGTTACAAACATACCTCATTTAGTTTCTACCAGGTTGAAGTAGGCAGTGACAAATCATATAACTTTGAGATGAGCAACTTGGACATTTCCCAAAGAAAATGGAACATACATATTTAGACCAGATAAAAATAAAGCAAGCTGAAATACATGTTCCCCTGGACATCCATTAAATCATCTCTGACAGTATTTCAGCGAGTTAGCTGTTGCTAACAGAAGCCAGCAAGGGACTTCCGGTTTGCAAGGCTTCGGCAGCGGCAGGGATTCGCGATACCGCGCGATCCCTACTGCGCTCGCTGCCAAGGTTCCCCCGATCCGTTTGGATTTGGGGGATATAGCTGCCCCGTAGAGGCAGCTGAAGACAGGGGGGATCCGGATAGGGGTTTGGGGGTGTCGCAGACCCCCTCCCCACCCGGCAAAACCCCCTTTTCCCAAGGCGGAGGAGCGGTGGTCAGTAATGGCCGCCACAAGAAACCTGCAGCTGGACAAGATTGTGCAGGAGGAAAAAAGTCGGAAGAGCGGTGAAAGTGGTTTTTGACCAGGATAAAGTTAGAGAAAGTACCCTGGATTTTGAAAGCTGCCAAAGATAAATTGTTTCCAGAGTTACAAGTGGCGAATGGAATTCTAAAAGGAAATTTTTTTTCTTTTCTTTCTTTTCACTCTCCTTCCTAACGTGACAGTGGATGGAACTATAAGAGAAATTGGAAAACCTGCATTGGAGGTAATTAAATGCTGAAGGGATAAGGATTTCTGAATATATATATTTTTTTAAAAAAAAACAAAACATTTTTGCTGTGAGTGGGAAGGGAGAGGAAAAAAAAATTGGAGCAGAATTTGAAAATAAGGAGAAGATTGCCTAGAATTTTAAAGAGTTATTAAACACCAATGAGACTTCTAAAAGATACATTTTAAATGAAACTTTGTGACTAAACATTAACCCCAGAAAGAGAAAGTGAAGAAGGAGAAAGTATTTAAAAGAAATAGCTTATTTGGATTGCTTGGTGATTTTGGAGTTTCTGAACTATCTTTGATTAAAAGCACTTGGGTGGTTGTTTGGAAAAAAAAATTCTCTTTATAATGGCATCACTTGTGGATGGATTGAAACTTGAATACCAAAAATATAAAAAGGAAGAGCAAGAAGGGAAGGAATCTCTTGGCACTCTTTTTCAATTTTTAGAAATGGCGACTTGTACTTATGAAAAGCTGACTGCGCAAGAGGATGACTGGGATAAAGAAGAAGCCATTTTTGATGAACAAGTGACTTTAGTCGGGGAAGGAAAGGAGAAAGAGGAAGAGGAAAAGGGGACTTTAAAACTTGGAAAAACAACCAAAAAAGAGAAGAACAAGATGAAAAGTGGATATTATGCCAGAAAACAACAGAAAACAACAGAAAGGAGGAAAGCAGAAGAACAAAAGGGAGGTGGAGAGACAAGGAGGTAAAGAGGGCAAGGAGAAGAATAAGCAAGGGAGAAAGGAAGGGATGAGAAGCCTCAATGGTGGGGAGCAAGATGCAAAGAAACAAAAGTCTTTTAGAGATAATGGGTAAACTTTATTGAAAAAGGGATTCTGGAAAGGTACATAAGATTGTATTTTTATATTCGTACTTAGAAATAATAAGTAATTTAAAATTTGATAAAATGTTTAGTAAATAAATGGGAGAATTGTAGTAGGAGAAGGGGGAACATTTTAACGAAATAATGATATAAAATATGTGATGGGGGGGGGAAATAACTATGGAAAGCATGAGTGTTCCCATAAAGGCATGATATTTAATTGAAATGGGTAAAATGTTTAATATTAATGATTAGATGGTGTTATCCCAGTGAATTTTTTTGTGAAATGAGAGATTTGAAGTAGGAGAAGGGGGAACATTCTAATGAAATAATGATTTAAAATATGTGATGTGGGGGGGAAATAACTATGGAAAATTGGTGTTCCCATAAAAGTATGATATTTAATTGAAAAGTAATGTGTTAAGTGTCTAAGATATAAATGAATATTAATATTAATGAATAGATTTGTATTGGCATTGATAATATTGTATAATTTTAGAATGTACCAAACAGAATCCCAATGTAAGTTATGTATTTTATATTAAGTATTATAAATGTAGGGGAAAGAGATAAAGGCATCATACTCCAACCAGTGTGCAGGAGAAGTTTTGTTTAAAGAAGAAAGATAAATGGATAAAACAGAACAGACAAAGAATAATAAATATTATGATTTGAATTGAGATGAGATAAATAAAATAAAACTAAGAAAATTTAAAAGAGATGAGAAGCTATATAGAAAATTGAAAATGGTAATAAGATATGGAATGGTATACAAAATGAACATGAATTTGAATTTATGTCTGTAAGAAGAGTTGTAACCCGGGACTAAGCAACTTTCAGAAAAGATGTTTTTTATGTTTTTATGTTTTGTGTTTTTGTGTGTTTATGTTTGATTGAGCTAATAAAACCTTGGAGGAATGTTAGAAGAGGACAATCGAGAATAAAAGAAAACGTATAAAATAGATAAATATAGAAAAGAAATATAATTGAATAAAAGTAAAGGGAGAAATAATGAGAAATTTGAAAGGATATGTATGTGTTTATAAGGAGATGTGCCAATGGTGTATAAAATGTTTTATTTGTTTTGTTAAAATTTACAAATAACCTTCAGAAAAGAGGTTTTATGTTCTTATGTTTCATGTCTTGTATGTCTTTAAAAATTAATAAAATTTGTTCAAAAAAAAAAACACAACAAACCAGAAGCCAGCAAGAGCAGAAATTCCTTTCCCTGCACAGGATGATGCAGCTTGGCTGGAAAATATCCTGGGGGTGGGACGACACAGGGTTAAGAGTCATCCCTTCCACTCATTGCTCTAATCAGGTTTATAGCTCTTTGGGCCTGTTCTTCATTTTTTAAAAAAGGGGTCAGGAGATTGTTTGCAGATCCCCAGTGTCACAACCAATTTCAATTTACTAGGGACCTCAATTAAGATGAGCAGATGCAAAGATGAACGAAGCCCCGTCCCTTTAGTAGCCATACAGCTATCAGAATTTAGCAAGTACAGCTTTCCTCAACCTGCTATGATTAGATTTATCCTTTCTGACTTAATTTAGGAGTAGATGGTATTGTGCTTAATTTACAACCTTTATTTTAATTTTCTCATCTGATTAAGAGTTCTGAAAAGTACTCATTATTCATAGGAGTCAAATTCAACTGAATACTGCTAAGGCTTCCAATTAAGACTGAAAGGAGCCTACATACAGGAAAGTATGCCAGAAAACTAGCACAGGATTCACTACTAGAACACTGAGGATCCAGCAAAGCAAACAGGGCTTCACTTCCATTCTTCTGGGTATCCTGAAGAGAAGCTTTCGCTATCATCTCCATAAGAAGAAAAGCAGCATCTGCTTAGAGACTGCTTTGTTTGCTGGGTGACATGTCACCTGTTTTAGCCGACTTTCTGTTTCCATGGGGACTAAATAGATGCCTACAAGCAGAACCTCAAAGGAAGAGGTTCTCTGGTTCTCCAGGGCAAAAGCTGCATATGCACTACTCTGACCTCAGTAGTAATAAATGTTATCATGTGATTGGAAACAGTGACTGCCTGATCTAATTTAATCTAACCCCCTTTTTAAAACATTCAAGTTGGCTGCAATGACTGCATGTGGCAGTAGCAAGTTACACAGTGTAGTTATGAGTTATATGAAAAAGGTACTTCCTTTTGTTCTAACCCTTTTCCCACTTTGTAAAAGTTAATCAGTTATACATAATTTTGTGTGTGTATGTAGTATGAATGCCGTTTACACTAAGATATAAATAAAATTCAATATAGTTGAATGTCCTAGATCCCCCTCTTCCTTGGTTTCCTAGATTGCTTCCCCCTCCCTTTACCCTTTTCCTGGGGTATGAGTCAGAGGTGGTATTCAGCAGGTTCTGACCAGTTCTGGAGAACCGGTAGCGAAAATTTTGAGTAATTCAGAAAACCGGTAGCAAAAATTTTGAGTAATTCGGAATACCACCTCTGACTGGCCCTGCCCCCATCTATTCTCTGCCTCCTGAGTCCCAGCTGATCATCTGGGTCTTCTTTTGTGGCCCTGCACAGGAGAACAGAGCTGGAAAGCAGGTTAGTGGGGTGGGGAGGGAATGGGATTTTGCAGTAACCTTCCCCTGTCACACCCACCAAGCCATGCCATGTTCACTAAGTCACGCCCACAGAACTGGTAGTAAAAAATTTTGAATCCCACCACTGGTATGAGGGTGCATATGTACATGATATCGAATCTTGTGTTTGAACAAAGTGTTCCAGCCTCTTAATAGTTCTGATTTTTCTTTTCAGTCTCTGGGAATGTCTGAAGTTTGTTGATCAGAACTGCACGTAGTATTCCAAATGTGGTTGCAATATAGATTTGTATAATGAATTTATGATATTGAAAGTTTTCTATCTTTTTCCACAATTTTATATTATATTCATAATATATATAAGTTATATTCTTAGTTTATTTTTATTTTATTTTTTCTGCCCATTCAAGTTTTTTCTTTCAGAGTTTTTATCTGTTTAACTTTAGTGTTTAATAAAATATTTTTACCATTATACTTAAATTAAAAACTAATACAAATTACAAAAAATGTAGAAAGTGCCAAAAAAAAAGAGAAAGTAAGAAAAAAATGATATATTAATACAAAGTAGTAGCTCTGTTATAGAACATGCTTACATATTTCTCAAGATGCACCACAGGAGGGTGAGTTAGCTTTGCACTAGAAACACAACCAGCTGTTCCTGCAGTATCAATAGACCAGGCTATGGTCTATTTGCAACTGAGCCATGTGACCGGTGGGCTGGTGCACATGCATGCAGCCCGACTCACATAAAGAGTGGGTGACGGTGCTCGCAGCCCCACTCACACAAGCTGTGGATGCTGGCGCTTGCAGCTCCACTCACATAAGCAGCAGGCACGCATACCTGCCACTCTCACAAATGAAGCTGTGTGCATCCACACATGCACCTGCCCCTTTTACAAAAACCATCCCCTCTTCACCCCGTCCCCTCTGCACTGGGCCCCCAACCAAGAAAGGTTGTATAACACTGATCTAAAGCCCTCTCCCTCCCCAGGGCCACCTTGCAAACAGGCATCACAGCCAGGAAGGTTCTGAGCCAGCAGGAATCTGACCTCCTGCATGGGTCCATTTATAACTTCCCAAAATTAACATTCTAATCACACTTTTACTGTATCTAAAATAAGACCTTTCCCCCCCTTAAACTTATCTTAGCAGCTTAGCAGCTGTGAACTTAGTGGGAATCCCTCAATTTGAAGATGAGCTAGTTTGTAAAGCACAGTGACTGCTGTGACACATCACACTAAAATTAAACTCTTGTGTGAGTTTTTGCTTACTATGATGCATGAGCTCAGCTAACTGTGGTTTATTCAATAAATCAAAATTAAGTAAATCACTGTGCAAAGCAACATTTATAGGTTATTATGACATAGGAACCAAGTCCCAGTCCTGGGAGAAGGCTTGAGTTGTTTATATTAGCCTTGTGACCACATATTCTGAGGTTATATTTAAAATGGTGGGATGAAGAAATAACTGTGGTTTCTTTCCTTCTTTTGGAATCCAAAAAATTCAGTGTTGCTTTTAAGCTGTCCCCCTGTTTGATGAAATGAAGAACTCAGAGCTTTGATGTATACATAGGAAAAGGGTTTGTGGCCACATAGAAAGAGTTATATCATATGCCAGACCCAAGTGACATAGTTTGTTTTCTATGTCAGTGTGAGATTGTGGCTTAAAAGAACCACCAAAGATTCGATATTAATCCAAGGAAAACAGCTTTATTGTAACATTTCTGCAGAAACGGGTTCCTGCCCTGGCAGATGGGAGGAACCCAGAGCAAAGTTTGCATTCTATTTTATACCCTAACCTACCGCCCCATCCTGTAGGATGGCTTGGTTTACAATCTGCCTATTAAATTTCAGTATACAATTCATTACCTAATATGGGACATCAGAAAGTTAGAGCCTCCTTAACACGTACACATTTTCCCAGATTTTCCCAGAGCACAACGTGTGACTGTTCAATTCCCCTTTCTTGCAATAGAAATGTATCAACTGGTAACCTTGAGATTTGAGGCACTACACAATACACAATGGATTTATTCATTTTCTCCCCTCACAATTCCCCCCTTTTTCTTGTTTCACTCTTGACTCAAACTCACGCAACAGATCCCCAGCCTCCTTCAGAGCCATCTCCTTCTGAAACATCATCAGAGGTTCTTCCTCCTGCTTCCCGAGTCTTGAACCTAAAGTTTTCCCTAATCTCCCACACATTGCTATTACACCAGGGAGACACTGAACACAACAACACAACATCACACAGCATATAATAATTAATATAATTCCCATGATTGTAGATCTCAACCAAGCAGTGCTGGGAAGCCAAGACCATAATGCCCCCCCACAGATCTGGAAATGAGGAATCACCTCCTTGTAATAATGGATTAGAACGAATGCGTTCCTCCATCATTTGCACTGTTTTTGTAATATTGGGTTGGAAATCATGGATATATACACAGCAATGTGAATGAATCAAAGCACACACACCCCCTTTTGCAGCTAATACAATGTCTAATGCATATCTATTTTGCAAAGCCACTTTTCTAACTTCAGAAAGTTCTGTGTTGAGCATTTTGATTGTCTTGATAGTATCATTAAACATGGCTACTGTAAAGTTATTCAGGATATGTAAATCTCTATAATTCATGGCTACTCCCAACGGTGCCAGCATTCCCCGTGCTATCTGTGTTTTCAACCTTCCCCCCAGCGTTAGTCCTGAACTGATTTCTCTTTTGTTCCGAATCCGTCCCTGGGGTAAGGTATTCAATTTATATATTACTGGTATCACGTATCCCATGGTACAAATCCCACTCCAACGTGGTGGCATTTCTCTATATGCATGTTTCCCACACAACACCCACCTAAAATTTTCCATGACATATGTTTGATTCGAAGTCCGAGTCCAATTGATTATATCTTCAAAATACATACACATCTGGTATTGGTCGTGATTAAAATAACTCAATTGATGATGAGTGTTAGAATAACTGTGGTTACTACAAGATGAAGGCATATCAAAAGTTTTGTTACATTTTTCCCAATCACCCAAACCCACTCCTTTGGATACATTTCTCTTGAGCTAAAATAATCATTTCCTCTTACTGTATGTGATTGGTCCTCCATATCTTTTGTCTTCTTGGAACTTGTTTCTAAACCCTTTACAGTTTTTCAATATATGTTTTTTTAATTGCAAGAAGTTAAAGCATTTAGGAGTTTGGAAATCTTTGGAACCAAACTAAGCATGTAGCAGTTCCTTGTTGACTGTACATAAAGAGCTGTATCAAACATGATTTTAATTAATATGCAAAAGTCTGACTCCCACGCTTCCCCAAGTTTATGACCTCTGGATGTGCTGTATTACAGGTTGCCATAATTTCCGGGCAGCATCACTGACTAGGCTGATAGAGTTGCCACCCAAAGCATTGGGGAAGGGGGCGTCATTCTGATATGGTTGCTTTAGGCGTTACCTTCTTCATCCACTACAGGCAGGCAAAAAGAGTCCACTGGCCTTCAATGATGTGAAAAGGAGAGCCCCCTTCTTCAAATCCTTCATGTATGTATTGTCTTCCCATAAATCTGTCCCCAAGTCTCCAGCTGGTCCAATATATGGAGTCTGTCCTCCTGATGCAATCATCAGTACTATCGTCAAGGTGGTTAGCTCAGTCCAGGGTCCAATCTTCTTCATCTTTTTAAGGTGAGCTTCAGCGGCTGACCGTCCACTGGAACTGCCCTCCACGTAGAATTTGGATCCGGTGCCTTCTTGACTCTGCTGTAATGCGTCCAGCCTCCTCTTCCCGAGTGCGAACTGCAGATTCAGTTGTCAACAGCACCTGGTACGGGCCTTCCCAGCTAGGTTGCAGCTTCTCACTTTTCCAAGTCTTTATCAGAACCCAATCTCCAGTCTCAAAGGGATGTTGGCTCCCAGTAAAAGGTGGTCGTTGCACCAATAGTCTCTGTTTATAGAGAGAAAACAAAAATCTGGACAGTATCTGCAAATATTTTCTCAAAAATAAATCTTTAAATTCAGAAATTGGATTCCCTATTTTCGCCAAGTAGGGTCACCCCATTAGCATCTCGAATGGAGAGACCCCAGTGTCTTTCCTTGGACATGTTCTGATTTTGAGCAGTGCCAAAGATAAATTCACAAACAAGTATTTCCACCCCCCTTTTTCTTGTAATTCGGTGAAATCAATCTGTGTTCTCTGGAAAGGCCAGCCCACTAGGGGTCGCCCTCCCATATTTTTTTTCTTCTTGCTGCTTTCTTGTTTACTTTCAAACATATCAAATATTTTCAACAGATGTTCTGGGTTAGCGTCCACATCTTTGGACTCCAAAAAGGTGGCTTCACAGTTGTTACCATTGCTTCTGTACCACAATGCCCTCCCTCATGTACCTTTTGTCATCAGATCTACTTGCAACAAACAATCATGATCCTCAGCTTCCCACTCCTGTCTTCTTCCTTCTAAAAATTCTGCTGGATTCAAATTCCTGTCTGTCCCAATCACTACATCAGAGCTGGTTCTCAAAATGGTCTCATATTTGAGAATCCGCCCCTCTGTCATCCAAGTTGTTGCCAACTTGACTTAGCACAGAAGTAACCTGGTGGGCTGAATGCATCACAAGCCCCCCACAAAGGTTAACTTCTTGCTCTCTACCACCAACATAGCTGTAGCAGCCACAGCTTGCACACACACCGGCCATCCTCTCACCATTGGCTCCAGAGTTTTGCTCAGAAAGGCGATGGGCTGGTACTGCCCCCCTTTCTCTTCTGCACCAACACTCCTAGTGCCATTCCCTGAGCTGCTGACACATACAGATGAAATGGGAGCTTCAAATTAGGCAAGGCCAAAACCGGTGCAGATGACAGTGCCTTCTTTAAATCCTCCCATCTTTCATCATCTTCCTCTAACCATTCTATACTCTCTCCTTTCCCTACCAACTTCCTATGCAGGAATTGGGCTAACACAGTGTATTGATCCACCCAGGCTCTGCAATACCCCAGCAATCCTAGGACTTTCCTGACTTCTGTCTTATTTCTGGGAGGAGCCAAGCTCATGATCCCTTTCACCCTCTCAGGATCCAGGGACCTCACCCCCTGCTGAATATGTCCCAAATATTTCACCTTCTTTTCCACAAACTGGATCTTTTCCCTTGAAACTGTCAATCCTTGCTCATTTAGCCAATTTAACAAAGCCACAGACGTAGCTCTGACCTCTTTTTCCTTTTCTTCAGTCAGCAACAAATCATCCACATATTGAATCAACATGATCCCTCTCCTTTTTCTCAAAAGACACTAACTTTCCAAAGCCTGTCCAAATAACAAAAGGAAACTGCTATTTTCTTCCACTCTCAGGATCATTCCATTCAAATGCAAACAGGTCTCTACTCCCTCCTCAAGGGGGCATGCCCAGAAGGCATCCTTCAGCAACCCCTCTCTCCCCCTTCTCTCTCCTCCTGCCCAGACCTCATCTGAAATTGCTCTCTCATCTTCCACAGTCATTTTCCACATCCTTACTTCCTTCCCAGTATCCCATAATTGGATACCAAACACAGGCAACAAATCTCTTCCTAACAAATTCAATCCAGAATCAGGAATATACAATATTTCAGCTTCTGTCTCCACTTCATTCATCTCCAGCCTGATTTATTTATTTTATTTATTTATTTATTTATTTGATTTGCCAATTGTTTACAAGATAATAAGTATAAATGTATACATAGTTGTGAATACATGAAATGGTTACATATAAGAAAAATAAAGAATAAGAGAAACAATAGGACAGGGACGGTAGGCACGTTGGTGCGCTTATGCACGCCCCTACAGACCTCTTAGGAAAGGGGTGAGGTCAATAGTAGACAGTCTAAGGTTAAAGTTTTTGGGGTTTGGGAAGAAACTACAGAGTCGGGTAGAGTATTCCAGACATTGACCACTCTATTGCTGAAGTCGTATTTCCTGCAATCAAGTTTGGTGCGGTTTACTTTGAGTTTGTATCTATTGTGTGCTCTTGTGTTGTTATGGTTGAAGCTGAAGTATTCATTGACAGGTAGGACATTGCAATGTATGATTTTGTATACCATGCTTAAGTCAGACCGAAGACGGCGTAATTCAAGGTTTTCTAGTTCTAGAATTTCAAGTCTGGTGGCATAAGGTATTCTACAGCGAGTAGAGGAGTGGAGAACTCTTCTTGTGAAATATTTCTGGACTTTCTCAATTGTGCTAATATCAGATACGTAGTGTGGGTTCCAGACTGATGAACTGTATTCGAGTATTGGTCTAGCAAATGTTTTGTATGCTCTGGTTAGTAGTGTGATATTTCCAGAGAAAAAGCTACGTAGGATTAGGTTAACAACTCTTAATGCTTTTTGGCTATGTAGTTGCAGTGTGCTCTAGCACTTAGATCATTAGAGGTGAGTATTCCAAGGTCCTTTACAGAGCTTGGGTCATCAACAAGATCTTGACTATTCAGCTTGTATTTTATTTTCTGATTTTTTTGCCAATATGTAAGACAGAGCATTTATTTGTTGAGATTTGAAGTTGCCATTTGTTTGACCATTCGGATACATAGTCAAGATCTTTTTGTAGGGTAGCAGTATTGTCTGTGGTATTGAACAGCTTTACATCATCAGCGAAGAGAACGCAATTGCTCTTAATATGATCACAGAGGTCGTTTATGTAGAGTATGAAGAGAGTTGGTCCTAGAACACTGCCTTGGGGAACACCACTATTGACAGGTACTGGATTTGATAGGACGCTCCCGATTTTGACCATTTGTTGTCTGTTTGACAGGAATGCTTCTATCCAGTTATTCAGTTGTCCAGAGATACCATAGGATTTTATTTTTAGGAGTAGTTTGTCGTGTACCACTGAATCAAAGGCTTTACAGAAGTCTTTGTAGATTGCGTCTATTGTTTTGCCCTGGTCGAGTTGTGTCGTCCATATGTTTTTGCAGTGTAAGAGTTGCAGATTACAGGATAGTTTTTCCTGAAACCAAATTGTTTATTGGAGAGTAGGTTATTTGTCTCTAAGTGAAGGATGATGGATTGGTTAATAATTGATTCCATGACTTTACAGGTGACGCAGCATAAGGAGATTGGCCTGTAGTTTTCAACTAGGCTTGGGTCTCCCTTTTTGAAGATGGGGATGACTGTGGCTTGTGACCATAGGTTAGGCAAGGAGCTGGTTCTGAAAGATTTTTCAAAGATTATGCTTAGAGGTTTGGCTATGGCAGTGGATAGCTTTCTTAAGAAGTAGGCACATATTCCATCCGGTCCAATAGATAGAGATGGTTTTAGGTTGCGTATTGCTTTTTCAACATTGTCTTCTGTGAAATCGATATGTATTAGATCATTGTTGTTATCTGTGGTACGGCTAGGAAATATTGGGCATGATCCATTGCTGTTTACAAATACTGAGCCGAAGAATGTGTTAAAGATGTTGGCTTTAATGGTGTCGTCGTTGCAGTCTTTACCATCAGGTCCTATCAAGGGAGGATGGACCTTGAGTCTTTTAGTTTGTTGTTTACAAAATTGTAAAAGCGCGGTGGAATTGGTGCTTAGAAGGTTTTCCTCTTGTTTAATGTGATAATTGGTGCATTCGGTCTTTATCTGGTGGCATAGATTTTTGTATCGGTTTTTGAAATTGGCAATGTGACCAGATTTGTTTTTCCGCCAGAGTGATCTCTTTTTGGATTGAAGTTTCCTTATTGATATGGGTAATCTGCTTTTTTGTTTTGTTTTGGGAGTTGTTGTTGGTACATATAGTTTGATGACTCTTTTGACTTCAAGTAAAAATATGTTATAATGGTCTTCAACGGTATTGCATCCAGTGAATAGAGATTGCCAATCAAGGGATGAGAGATCGTTGTCTATAAGATCATAGTTGCCTTTTTGAAGTTACAATAGGGGATTACATCATTGTGGTGATTTTTGTGTGGATGTATGTTGAGACAAAAGTCGATCATATTGTGGTCACTACTGGAAAAGGGTTCTTTAGATTGTATTCCGTAGATTAGGTTCAAACTGTTGCAGAAGATGAGATCGAGGCAGTTGTTTAGTCTAGTGTTGTTGGTTACTAGTTGTTCCAGTCCCAGATTTGTAATAGCATTGTAGAAGGTTGTGTGTATGATTTCAGTTGTACAATCATTTAGGGTCCAGTTAATATGAGGTAGATTGAAATCACCAAGAAGGATAAAAGGGTATGGGCAGGATGCAGCCCATGTTAGTAATGTATTTAGCTTGTTTACATGTTCGATGTCATAATCAGGTGCTCTGTAACATAGTAAGAATCGAATTGTGATATTTGAGGATAGTTCACAGATGATGGTTTCAGGAAGGGCAAACTCCTGGGTAACTTGGATATTTTTAGATGTAAGGATTTTTATAGAATATAGCAACTCCACCTCCTCGACGATTTTCACGATCTGATCTGTAAACATGATAGTCTCTTACTGTGGTAATGGAGTCGGGAGAGATGCATTGAGCCATGTTTCACAGACAAATATAATGTCGAAGTTAGCCATATTTAGGAGGAAGAGAAATTCAGGTATTTTATTCACGAGGCTTCTTGCATTGAGTAGTTTGCATTTAAGGCCGGCAGTAGTTGGAATTGAGGTAGTTGGGGCGTGCGTGCCTAGTCTTGGGTGATGGTGGATGGGTTGAGGTAGGGTTGTGGTTGAGGGTAAAAGCTGAGTATTGGGTTGAGTGGTTTACTTTTGATACAGTCAGCATGGTAGTCAATGTACAGGTCCTTCTCTCCATTGTCTAGACGGTTTTTGAGTTCGATGCGGAGTGCACGGGAGCGGGCACGTTGCTGTATGGTTAGGTCAGGGCGGCAACGGAGGTTCTTATGGATGGTGTTGGTTTTGGCGAGTGAGTTTATAGTATAAATGAATTTACGTTTGCTTGATTCATTTTTGCAAATGACCCTGCACAAGCGTGGGGCCACAGAGCCATCTCTATTTTTGAGCTCTCGGTCAATGCGGGAAATGTCAAGTATTTCATCAGCGGAGATGGTTGATGCTTGATAATTTCTGATGATGTTTCGGACAGTTGTGATGTCATCATTGACATTGATGTCTTCTAGACCAAATAAGATGGCGTTTGGGCGTTTCCGTTCACGCTCAACGGCTTCTCTGATGAGAATTGGGATATCAATATTTGTCTGGGTTGTGTTTATTTGTGGATTGGGTTGTGGATTGGATTGTGGTTGATTGGTAGAGATGTGGTTAGTAGCTATTGGATGTTCAGGTTTTTGCGTTGTGTCCTTTTTTTCAAGGTTGGATATTCTTTCTTTTACGGCGTCCAGGGATGCTACTGTGATGTTGAGGGATGTTGTAATGGTTTCGATGGTAGGGGATGTTTCAATGGTTTCAATGGTATCAACTCTTTTAGACAGATCCAGTTTGGGTCTGCATGATTTGCAGATATGTGGAAACTCATTGGATGATTTTAGGTATTGAATCATCTGCTCAGGTAATCCCAAGCAGTCATGATGAGTGTATTTTTACACAGAGAACATTTGATGGAGTTTTCATTATCCTTTAGATTTTTGTAGCATTTAAGGCATGTGCAGGAGTCTTGTGGTTCATTGGTGGGGATCATCTTCTCTTTAGGTTGTGGTTTGACGTAGGATTTTCTTTTTGGCATGGTAGGATTGTTAAAATAGTACGTTGATTGAATTAATTAGAGGAACAATTTTGGGTAATCTATATAGCCAATATTATATCAAACAATCAATTGCAGTAATCTCTCAAGTTAGATAATATTCCTGAGCAACAATCAGCCTGAATAGTTAATTACTCTAATCATTAATCAATTAATTACACTAATCATTAACCACACTGTTCATTTAAATTCACTAGATCAATGATTTTGCTATTCAATTAAATTACATGAATTTTGATCTTTTAAACTAGTCAGTAATCACACTATTTGCACTAAACACTCTAATCACACTAATCAATTAAAAACAATAAATCAGTTAAACCATTAATAAAATATTTTATAGAAATTGATTATCTAATCGTTGATATAGCTGATGAGGTAGAAAAGTTGTAAGATTTGAGGTAATGAGGTAGTATTAAGAGTCTGCAAGGAACGGGTTAATTGTTTAACTGGCAGCTGAATGGGAGGAATTTATTGCTGTTTGAAAAGCAGATCGCTATTACTCTGTAAACAGGAAGTTGTAACACAATGATCCAAGGGTTTTTATCTGAGTGAAGGAAAGATTGAACAGCTCACAGGAAACTATTTGTTTTTGTTTTCCCTTGATGAATGAGATGGCCCTCGCCCGCTTGCCTTTGCGCCTCTGGGCTGTTTGTTAGCACTCTTTCGTGGTCGTGAGCGCTCGCTTTGTGCCACGAACGAATCTTTGTATCTTTTGAAAGGCCAGCAATCCGCCAAACATTTACTCTAAACTAGTTCTATTCGAGTCTGAGTCCCGAGGCGCCAAGCAGAGATCGCGCCTGCAGTCCTCACTTTCTCTTGGGGAGATGATTCTGCCGGCCCTTCCCGATCGTTTCCGGCACTTTCACTTTCCCCTCTGGGGCTGTTTCCTTTCCGCGCGCGCGACGGGCTCAGCGCCCGAAGAAATCGCCTCCTTCCCGGGAGAAGCAGCAAAGAACTCGGAGGTCCAAGAAATGCAAAATCCCCTCGCTGGGATTTGTTCAAATACACTGGATTTGTTCAAATACACTCACATCCTGTGATTTTCCACTCACCCCAACTACTTTTATCGCTTTCTTGGATCTATGTGCGCCCCTTATCGGGTCACACACACAGAAGTCCGGCTTACGCCAGTGTCTATCAGGAACAGCTGCTCCTGATGGCTAGGACCCACTGAAATGTTTACCAATGGCTCCCCGCAGGTCCTCTTAAAGGAGCCAGAACAGCCCTCCCTCATACAATGCATAACCCCTTTCCTCCCAGTTGGTAGGTAGGACACTCGCGCGCAAAGTGACCTTCCTTCCCACACCTGAAGCAGCTTCTGTCCATTCCAGGCTGCTTCATTCCCATACCTTTTCCTCTGCCCTGAAAACTTCCCTGATTGTATCCCCCAAAATTCTCACTCCTTTCTCCAATTGAACCTTTCCCAAAATTCTCACTTTTCTTCATCTCATTTTTCGCTGCAGCCTGCATAGCTGCAAGCATCATTTGTGACTTCTGTCTGTTGTTGTTTTTTTACAGTGTCTGTTCACAAAAACTTGTTGGGCTGCTTTCAGGAGATCAACAATTCCCACAGCTCCCCAATTATCCATTTTCTGAATTTTCTTTTGAATATCTGGCCAAGCCCCAGTCACAAACTGCATTTTCAGCATGGATTCAAAAGCAGGTGTGGTTGGATCCACACCAGAATATTTAACTAGGCTGTCCCGAAGCCTATTACAATAGTCCCCAGGATATACATCAACTCCTGATAAGCATCGCAACTCAGCTGGTTTTATGGGGACAGTCACAAAGACTGTCACCGGGTTGCCTGCAGCATTGATCCCATTAAGGACTTCCCTAAGAGGAAATGCATCCACTTCAGGTTTTCTCTGAAGGGAAAAGTTTGAACACTTCTCTTCTCAACTGTTCCACTTCTTTTCTCAGCCGCGGATAAAGGGGCGGTTGAGGAGGGGGTTGGGCGCTGGCAATGGCAGCGGTGCAAATTAGGATTTGCGGGCGGCAGACTCTGCAGCTAATCATCCGTCTCACTCTCATTGCTTTTCTGTTGAGACATGTATTGACCCTCAATTGGAGGGATGGGACCTTCAAATTTCACATGAAATCATACATCTATGTATGCAATTTGAGTAGTCATTTTATGTTAGAGAATATAGTCTTGCAATTTGGTCATCCAATAGATACTGGCTTCCCCCTCTGGACTCCAGTGATATGGGAATTTAGGATCAATCAAAGGGTATTTAGTTGTCTCAGGGGCAAATTACCGGAATAGGTTTTCTGCCATTGTCAAATTTTTCCTGTCCCAGACAGGCTTCTCTCTGGTCTCCAAGACCCTTGCTTTGTCCTTTCCCACCTCTACTCTTCCAGGCTCCCAGAGCCTTGAATCACCAGTCCTGTCCTCCAGCAGACGCTGGATTCCCCCAGGGAGTTTAAGGACCCCTCTCTTTCTTCCCAGTCCTCCAGCAGACGCTGGATTCTCCCAGAGAGTTTAAGGACCTCTTTCTTTTGGGCTACAAATGAAAGGAACAAAGTTTTACCTGATTACTCCAGACCTCCGAGGTAGTGGATGTGTGGGCGTCCCCAACTCAGGCTTTCCTCTATTCTCTTTTCGATAGTCCCAGACTATCAGCCGGCAAAACGCTGTTTCCAAGGATCGTCTGGATTTCCAGTTGCCTCTGGAGCCTGACCGAATTCGGGGAGAGGTGCCTCTCAATGGGAGGTTGTGGCCACTCTCTTACCTGGTCCCCGCCTTCCGGCCGGTCACCGTCAAGGATCCCGGACGAGCCCCCAAATTGTGAGATTGTGGCTTAAAAGAACCACCAAAGATTCGATATTAATCCAAGGAAAACAGCTTTATTGTAACATTTCTGCAGAAACGGGTTCCTGCCCTGGCAGATGGGAGGAACCCAGAGCAAAGTTTGCATTCTATTTTATACCCTAACCTACCGCCCCATCCTGTAGGATAGCTTGGTTTACAATCTACCTATTAAATTTCAGTATACAATTCATTACCTAATATGGGACATCAGAAAGTTAGAGCCTCCTTAACACGTACACATTTTCCCAGATTTTCCCAGAGCACAACGTGTGACTGTTCAATTCCCCTTTCTTGCAATAGAAATGTATCAACTGGTAACCTTGAGATTTGAGGCACTACACAATACACAATGGATTTATTCATTTTCTCCCCTCACATCAGGAACTCTCTCCGTGCTTAAATATCATAAATCTGAGGGTGAGCAGAAGAGATTAATGGTCAGTTCTGCCAATATGCTACTGTTAGACTTCTATGCACAGAAAAGTGCTTACAGGAGCAATAGAATAAAATCACAAAAGATTGCTTCTTTTCTTCTGGCCCTTATCTTCCACTATTGCTCAGACTTCTACAAGCCAAATCTTATAGCCCCATAAACTGCCCACAGCATATATCCATTTTAAAAATAAGTTGTCTTGTATTTAAAATAACACTGGCATTTCTAGGAGTATGAAATTTTTATTAGTTTCTAGAATTCTCAATGGGAAATTGGATTGGATCCTCACAGCTGTCCTTTAGCATTCTTTAACTAATTTTTCCATTTAGGCATTTTTTTAAAAATGATGGTGCTGGGCAATTTTTCACTGACTTGTGATGAAGTTTACCCAGTATTTCCTGTGTACATACTGATGTATAATTTATGAATTCAATTATATTAAAGCCACTGTTGCTGATTAATATTCCATGCTGATTTTAATATATCTTTTTCCAATATGGTACCCTTCAATGATGTGTCTGTGGGGTTCTGAGATTATGTGTCTGCAACTCCCATAATCTCAGTCAGCATAATCCAAGAGTCTGAAGATGGCAGATGTTTTAGTCAAACACATCTGAAGTATACAAGGGTGGAGAAGGATGGATGTGTAGGCTAGTGCTTGTCCTTCCAGAAAAGTAATTGTAGCTAGTGCAGAACAGCATGTAATAATATACAAGGCACATTTGCTATACATATATACACATACAGAGGAGGGTGGTGGAGAGAGACAGAGAAGCAAACAGTTTCACAGTGTAATCCACAATGAAGGACTATTGAACAGATATGATGGGCTGTAGCTTCAAATGGCTTATGGAAAGGCTGGTAGTGAACAAACTTTTGCTAGGAGAGAATAACTGGCAAGTAGGAAATGTTTAAATATCTCCATGACTGCTCATTCTTCCCTACAAATTATTCTTTTTATCAGTGTTTTCAGTCAGTCCATTTTCCTGTGTGTCAGATCCGTGTATCTGCCATTCTTCAATGGAAGAAGGGTTTGATACAAGTAATCCTTTTTGATGTAACCTGAATATCTTAATTTTTGTATTGAATCTGTATAACATGCACATGATATACAACTGGGGACTGGAGCCCAGATGCCTGGACACTTGTCACCTCTTGGAGAGATAGCAAGAGGAGAAAGGGCCATAAAAATTCCAGCTCTGAAAGAAACTTCCTGGGGAACTCTTCTCAACTACATTCCCAGAAAAGGGGGTGGGGCAGTGGTGGGATTCAATTTTTTTTGCCACCAGTTATGTGGGTGTGGCTTATTGGGTGGGCATGGCTTGGTGGTCATGTGACTGGGTGGCGTGGCTTGGTGGTCATGTGACTGGGTGGGTGTGGCCAACTTGACATCACTCACATCACTTTCCTGGCCTCAAAGAAATACAATTTCCCTCTCTATTTATTTACTATTATCGAACAATCAAAATACACTATTTAATCCTATGTATATATGCCATATGTGTACATACATATTACATAGTATAGTGTGTGTAAAGGCACACAAAAATATACATTATTGTTGTGACTCCGGGATTTGAATCTGGTCCATCAGCAGATGTGAGCTCGAGTGAAGAGGATCTGGCAGTAAGATTCGAGCCTGCATTGTTGAGTGATTTTGAAGGTAGCCAGGATGAGGAAGTGGACTTGGCTATGAGAGACGAACCTAATTTATTGAAGGTGTCAGAGTCCTCTCCCTCCCCCGAATCTCCCTCTCTGATTATGCAGCAGCCGGTAACAGATAATCAGGAAAACGTGCGAGAGGTTTCAAGTGAGGAGGAGGACTTTGAGGGATCCTGGCTACCTTTCTACCGTGAGAAATAGACGGAGATTGAGATGTCAATCTCAATTGGGAAAGAGGCGTCAAGCCAGTGATTAATTAATGAGACTAACACGCCCCCTTAGGGGATAAAAGGAAACGGATTGGCTTGAGAAATTTGCCAGAAGCAAAGTGTCTTGTTAGAGCGAAAGTACTGTGAAGATTATCTGAGGCATTGTGATTTATAGGCACTTCAGGATTGCCAAACAGATTTCAGAATTACTGCTGAGGACTGGAAAAACCTCAGCAGTTATCTTTGTTGGGGTTTGTTTTTGGTTGCTTATATTTTTGGAACTTTAGAATTTTGATTGCTCACCTGTGGATACAGGTGAGACATAACACATTATCTACTATATATACTGTATGTGTATGTACACACACACACACACAGAGAGAGAGAGCTCTTCTAAAACTATATACATTCAACCTCACTGCGTTTGGAAAAACACACCCATAGTCCACTTTTTGCCACACATTTAACTATAAAGTCTGTACATTAGAATATTGCACATACCTTCAGATTTACTTCCCTAGCCTGCACATGACGGTTAGACCCAGGAGATATCATGAATTGAGTAAAATGTGGTGAAACTCACTGAACAACACTCTTACTTAGCAACCAAAATTTTGGTCTCAATTGTGGTCATAAGTGAAGGACTATCTCTGCTTTCCTCTGCATGGCAGCCTTGTCCTAGTAAACTCCTCTGCCAATTTTCCTCTCTGTTAGAGGCACCAAAATAATCCAGATTCCAGATGATATAAAGTCTCCTGCTAGAGCAGGGGGTTGGACTAGATGGCCTCCAAGGTTCCTTCTAACTCTGCTATTCTATGATTCTGTAAGGATCTCCTGCTGGAGCAGGGGGTTGGACTAGAACAGGGGTCTTCAAACTTGACAGTTTTAAGACTTGTGGACTTCAACTCCCAGAAATCCTCCTCCAGTCATGTTAGCTGAGGAATTCTGGGAGTTGAAGTCTACAAGTCTTAAACTTGCCAAATTTGAAGACCCTTTGACTAAATATTTCCCCCTCTCTCTTTCCCTCTCTTTCCCCCCCACCCCCTCTCTCTCTCCCTCTCTTTCCCTCTCTCTTTCTCCCTCTCTTTCTGTTACCCTCTCTCTCTCTCTCTCTCTTTCTATCCCTTCCCTTCCCTCTCTCCTTCTAAAGCTAGAAGAGGAGACCCACCTGAAACACACACACACACCCCACTCTCTCTCGTGATACTGGTCTGGAATGAACTGATCCAGCAAGCTCCAGATCAGCAGGAGAACGAAGAAAGCTTGCGGATGTGCTCCGGTGGGCGTCGGGGCTATCCTGGGAGTTCCTGCTCTCCCTTTCAGGGTGCTGCTGCCATTCATTCCGCAGCCCACACTCACATCCAAAACATTGCCCTTAGCAACAAACACTACACCTCCTCATGTACCCCTTGCAGCTCCCCAGGCAGCTCCCAACGCTCATCCTGCAGCTACGCATCCCTGCTCATCCCTTGCCTTGCCCCAACAGGGCAGCTGCACCAGCCACGATCAGCAATAAACTGCCTCCTCCTCCACCTTCCTTGAAGTCCTTGCCCTGTGCTGCCCAACACCTTTGCCACTCATTGGGGAGGAACCGGAGCGCAAACCGTTTGAACAACAAAATAATCTGCATTTTGTCCAGAGCCTGGCAGCTCGCTAGCTGGCTGGCTGCTTGAGAATATACAAGTTTTTAAAAAGTAGATGTGAAAAAAAGCACGGGCAAAGCCTTCACCCACATCGCCCCTTCGACCTCGTGCTCTGTGCCAATCAACTGCCCCCCCCCAAATTTCTCAATTCCCCACAATTAACGTACAGAAAAATCTGTTTTCTTTTCGTAATGCCATCCAGCAGTAAAGGCCCCCACCAGAGCCCAGTCTCCAAATCCTGGGGGGAAGTTGGGTGGGGCTGCTGAATCTCTCGGAGGAGCATCTTTCAGGGATGGGGCTGCTCTGAAAAATGGGTGGCAGCTTCATCTCAGCGGAATGAATGGAGGCTTGAGCATGCTGCACCCATGCCTTTCTTTCCCCCTCCCCGCCCCCAGGAGAAGGAGGAAGAGGGCAACGGAGGCTTGAGAGGAGGGGAAGGCAAGCTCTGGGATGCTGGGGCGGGGGGCTAGCGTGACTCACAGGTTTATCTCTCAGCAGGAAGATCAGAGCTGCTCAGTTGGGGCATAGGGCCAAGCACCATGTGGGAAGGCAGGTGAAGCCATGAGGACCCAGTGGGGAGTGGAGAGTCTCCGGGAGGGCGGGGCGAGCATAGGGCAGGGTAAGTGAGCAAGCTGCAACCGGGAACTGGTTCAGGGGCATGGCCAGCCAGAAGTCACTACCTGTTTGGCGACCCATGCCAAATTATTGCTACCGGTTCTCCCGAGTAGGTGCGAACCAGATGAATACCACCTCTGGGGTAGGGAGAATTAACATGTTGCTTCTTTTTGTTGACTAAATCCACATTAGAATAAGGGGAGGGGTTCTAACTCCCTTTATCTGAGCTACATGTCTGGAGGCATATTAGATCCTGCTTTGAATATCACCTGGATATCTTCCTTTCCAATAAAGAGTTCCTTTTGAAATACCCAGCTTTCAAAAGTTCATTCTTATTGTATGAAGGGTAGAGAATCTGGGCCTTACATAAAGCAGGGTCTGTAATAATGGTCAACCCAGAGACTAATTTTTTCTTCTTCCAAAAAACCCAGGTGGAAAATGGAGCTGGAAGCCCTTTCTGATCAGGGAGAATGGATCGAGGAACTGCTGGCAGATGACCGACTGAAACGGTACATAAATTACCTTGTGAGGGAAGCCCTGGAGGACCTCAATGTGCATGATGAACCAGGCCGTCAATGAAGGAGAGCAAGTGAACCAGAAATTGAGAGAACCTGTGCTGTCACCCCTGATCCAGCCGAGAATAATCAAGTAATGAGCCAAGCCAGAGTACCAGCAGCCATGCCAGGAATCTGACCCTTTGCCTTTCCAGAGCAGGGAATTAAACCTGGCCAACCCAGAGACCTACAACTGCAGAGAAAGATCCCACCCTTGGGGTGAAATTTGATGGGGACCCCCAGAAATTGAGTTTCTTTCTGGCGCAAGTCCTCACCTATATGCAAGAATACGGCCGGAACTTCCTGACCCAGGGAGCCTGAATGCAAGTCGTCACCCTGTCCCTAGAAGGGGCAGTCACCAGATGGATGGTAACCCTCCACAATGCTAATGCCCCAGAGCTGAGGAACCTCGATCGATTTATGACAGCTCTATGCCACCACTTCAAAGACCCCCTCGCTGATTTAAAAGCCTGCAACTGCATTAGGGTCATAAAGCAAGGCCATCACTCTGTAGCCAAATACACCGAGGAATTTCATGACCTGGCCAGCTGAGTCGACTGGCCAGAAGATATTCTAGTCTGTTGGTTCAAAGACGGACTCAACAACGACTTGTACACTGCCTGCCTGGCCTGTGGGCACCCCAAACCTCCTGCATGAATGGTACCTGGTAGCAGAGGGGGCGGAGATAGATATGGCCCATAACCACAGCAGCAGGATTTGGAGAAGATCCCACCGCAGGGGAAGTGGGAGTTTTTCAAACCCCAAACCACCATCAGTCCAAAACCATGTGGCTGTTTTAAGAGTGGAAAGGAGGGGCACTGTGCAACAGACTGCCATTCAAAAACCCCTACCAGAAAGCCAGACCATCCACGGGGGGGAAACCTGGAAAATCCAACCCCCGAGGAAAAGAAACTGTTCTGAGAAGCTGAGAAGCCATGAGGTTTTGGTGCTCCCCAAACCCAGAGAAAGAATCTCCAATGCCCTGAGGAGACCTGAGCCAGTCTGAAAGCGATCCTGAAGATGACCCGCTGGTAAATGACCCAATCAAACCACTCACTCTACCCCTAAGACTGTTTATCCCCAGCCGAGGGAAGGGGGAGGAAGTAGCAGCCTTACTGGATTCAGGATGCACCCAGTGCCTAATCAATCCCACCCTAGTAGGGAAATTAGGAATCCATCTAAAGGGAGGGCGGAGCTTTCGTCGCAGCAGTACAGCATGTGATCTTTAAGCTCTAAGATCGCTGCTATCTCCATTGCAGGACGGTCCCAACGGACCTAATCCATCCCATAGAGACGGTGACAGAGGAGGGCACATCCCGTCGATCCCAGGGACATCGTAAAGTCCCTGGTAGATCCAGGAGAAGCCCTTTTTTCCCATGGTGGAGAGGCAGCCATTAAAAATGCTGAAGCTGGGACAGCTCTGGAATGGAAGAAAGATGGAAAGAAAGTGTGTCAGTTTGGTGAGATAATTTTCTGCTTATTTTTTTCTGGAGAGAACACCCTAAAAGACTAAAAATTAAATTTAAAAGTGAAGATAAAAGTGCTCAAGTGGTGAGATTAAGCACAAATTCAACCTGAAGGGTTTTTCTTTCTTTTTATTGGAACTTTGGATTTTGTTAAAACTTTTTAACTTTTAAACTGGACTGGTCTTTCCTTTTTAATTTTTATTTTTTCCCTTCAAAATAACTCTTTGGAAAAGTTTTTTATTCTCTTGCTTTTTCTTTTTAATAATTTTAGATTCTTTATATTTTTTTATTATTCCTGATTTTAATATTAGAGGGGAAGGGAAAGAAAAGGGAGATAAGTAGCGCTGCCACCTGGAGGCTTGGATACATTGTTTCCTTTCTTTCTTTCTTGTTGATACATTTGGTGTTACATTCAAGGACTCTGTGCTTTTCATTGAAAAGATAGTGGGAAGAGCATGTAGATTGTTTGCAGGTGCTCTTCTATGGAACTACTGATAGCTGGAGTCTGGATTTGAAATTGAAGAAAGAAGATTGAAGTGATCTTGAAAAGAGAACTGGAAATTTTGTTTTTTGATTTAGTAAAGAGCCTCAAACATATAGTGGCAGTGCTTTGCTTGTTGACAGAATTGCATTTTCTCTTTCCTTTTTTTTCTATTCCCCCTCTCCAGTTGGATTTTTATATTTGGACTTGAGTCCTTTGATACAAGAATAAGACTACTTCCCCCCCCTCCTCCCTTTGTTTTACTTCTTCAGCAAGGGGAATATACAGATTTCTGTCTTTTTAGATCTTTTCATAATTTTGTATATTTTTTCATCCTTTTTCCATTTTATATATTTTTTCTTTTTTTCCTTTTTTCCTACATAATTGGAACCAATTGGATTAAGGTATTCAAGTACCTGAAGATTTTTCCCTTCCCTTTTTTATTTTTAATTATTTTTTCTTTTCTTTTCTTTTCTTTTTACTTGGAGTGTCAATTGGCTGCTCTTGTTTTTTCTTTTCAATTTTTCTATTGTGCTTTAAGATGAGCAGAAAAATACCAGCCTCAGCTTCTTCAATCCCGACTTCTTCTTCCTCACCATCTGGAGGACAATGATCAATACAGGTGATGTTACAACAAGAGAAGGAGAAAGAAGTGACACTGCAGATGATTATGCAAGGAATTCAAAAGATACAAGTAAAAACAGATAATATTGAAAAGAGAATGGAGAATATTGAGCAAAGAACGGAAAAGACGGATGAAAAAATAGAAAATATTCAACAGATGATGATGCAATACGAGGACAGAATCAAGAAAATTGAAGAACAAGATGTACAAAGAGATAAGAAGATTGGAGATGTGGATACCTGATTGAGTGAAGTGGAAAGAGACAAGGGTAGATCTCTGCAATCATTGGGATGGGAAATTGATAGATCAGAATTCTATCTTAGATTTCAAAATATAGAAGAAGAAAAGGGTGAAAACCTTGCTGAAATGATGACAGAAATTCTGGCAGAAGCATTAGAGGTAACTAAAGAGAAGATGATGGATGGAATGGATGAGGTTTTTTGTGTCTATACAAGATATGCGATGAGAAATAAACTGCCAAGAGAAGTTCATATTAGATTTACTAAGAAAATAATTAAATCACAAATACTGAAGGCAGCAAGAGAAAAAACTCTAAAGTACAAAGATAAAGAAATAGTGGTACTGAAACAGGTACCGAGAAGAGTGAGAGAGATAAGAAGAGAATATTTATTTTTGACCAAAGAGTTACTTAAGAGAGGAATTAATTACAGATGGCTGATACTCGAAGGTCTCATGTTTACCTGGCAGGAACAAAGACACAGAATTGAAAAAGCGGAGTTATTCTATATGGAATATTTTAGATACAAGAAAAGAAGAGTCTTTAATTGAATTTCAAGAGGAATGTACAGCAGTAATTGAAAATGGAACATGGCGGCGCCCAACTAGGAAGGTGAGGCTCTCGCTCCTGGAGCACTATCTCCCTATAAAGCCACCACCTGCACCAGAAATCACTTTTAAAGCTGCCGCCTGCACCAGAGTAAACCAGAGCCCAAAAAACAAGCCCAAAAACGCTGGATTCTGAAGCCATGGAGCCCTAATAATGCTGGCAGAGCTCCTGCTAGCTAATCCGGAGCCCTCCTCTCCTTCCCTAGAGGAGTGAAGATCTTTCCATTGAGCCCTATTAACCACACTGGTGGAGCTCTTGAACTGGATCACTTGGAGCCAGTGGAGTGCAAACAACATACCTTCATTTAAATCCCTCACACAGCTGATAGAAGTATCTTCCATGCCAGACAATGTGTTTCCATTAATATCCCCCACACAGTTTCCCTGGAGCCACATCGGACAGCTGGCAGGGAGAAACAAGGAGGGAGGAGAAAGCCATGAGGCTCTTAGGAGCCGAAAGTCACCCTGGACAGGTGGTAAAGGCAGAGGAATGCTTCGGTGGTCGCAAGGAGAGGAGAGTCTCCTTGACTGACCTGAAGAAAAACCCTCCATCCGAACTAAAAAGAGAACTGCCAGCATGGCTAAATTGAAGCCAGGAAGGCAGCTGAGACAGAAGTGAAAAAGAAAGGAGAGATCTTGTAACAGTGTGCTTAGTCTTGGTAAGAATCACTCCAATTTCTGCAGTGGAATTTTCCTTGGAAAGTGGGACTCAAAGGAGGAAAATAGCTGCGATTAATGATCTGGAGTGACTGTCAGATTTAGTTAAAAAAAAAAGATATTGCAACTAGAAGTTACTTTAAAAGTAAAGGACAGATTGGATTGGTTAACCCAAATTTCTGGACTTTATTTTTACTACTACTCAACTTGAAGAACTTTAGGAAACTATTGGAAAACAATCTTATTCAGAGACATATTGATTGTAGTTAAAGTGTTTTAATTCAGTGAGTTTTGCTCTCTTTCAAAAATCCAGCATGCTTTGAACATCTTGTTACAGCCTATCGTTTACAGAGTAATAGCAGCAGCAATCAGAGCAATAAATTCCTCCCACCCAGTAAATCACAGCTGCTAGTAAAACAATTAACCCTTTCCTTGCAGATTCTCAATACTACCTCATTACTTTAATCAAACACTGATTAATTCATTACCTCAAAACTTACAACTTTTCTACCTCATCACCTATATCAATGATTAGATAATCAATTTCTATAAAATATTTCATTAATGGTTTAATTGATTAGTGTGATTAGAGTCTTTAGTACAAATAGTGTGATTACTGATTAGTTTGAAAGATCAAGATTCATGTAATTTAATTGATTAGTAAAATCAGCGATTTAGTGAATTTAATTGAATGGTGTGATTGATTAGTGTAAATAATTGATTAGCAATTAGTGTAATTAATTGATTAGGCTGATTGTTGCTTAGGAAAATTATTTGACTAGAGAGATTACTGTAATTGATTGATTGGTGTGATATTGGCTATATTGATTACCCAAAATTGTTCCATTAATTAATTTAATCAACGTACCATCTTAACAAACCTACCATGCCAAAGAAAAAAATCCAATGCCAAACCACAACCTAAAGAGAAAGTAATCCCCACCAATGAACCACAAGACTCCTGCACATGCCTTAAATGCTACAAAACTCTAAAGGATAATGAAAACTCCATCAAATGTTCTCTATGTAACAAATACACTTATCACGACTGCTTGGGATTACCCGAGCAAATGATTCAATACCTAGAATCATCCAATGAGTTTCCATATCTCTGCAAATCATGCAGACCCAAACTGGATCTGTTTGAAAGAGTTGATACCATAGAAACACAAATAACACCCCTTGACACCATAGTAGCATCCCTGGATGCCTTAAAAGAAAGATTATCCAACCTTGAAAAAAAAGACACAACGCAAAAACCTGAACATCCAATAGCTACAAACCACATCTCTACCCAACAACCACAACTCAATCCACAACCCAATCCACAAAAAAACATAAGCCAGACAAATAATGATATCCAATCCTCTTCAGAGAAGCTGTTGAGCGTGAACGGAAACATCCAAATGCCATCTTATTTGGTCTAGAGGACATCAATGATAATGATGATATCACAACTGTCCGAAACATCATCAATGATTATCAAGCATCAACCATTTCCCCTGATGAAATACTTGACATTTCCCGCATTGGCCGAGAGCTCAAAAACAGAGATGGCTCTGTGGCCCCACGCTTCTGCAGGGTCATTTGCAAAAATGAATCAAGCAAACGTAAATTCATTTACACTATAAATTCACTTGCCAAAACCAACACCAACCATAGGAACCTCCATTGTCGCCCTGACCTCACCATACAGCAACGTGCCCGCTCCCGTGTACTCCGCACTGAACTCAAAAAACGTCTAGACAATGGAGAGAAGGACTTGTACATTGACTACCATGCTGACTGTATCAAAAGTAAGTCACACAACCCACAACTCAGCTTTAACCTTCAACCACAACCCTACCTCAACCAATCTACCATCACCCAAGACTAGGCACGCCCGCCCCTAACTACCTCAATTCCAACTACTGCTGGCCTTAAATGCAAGCTACTCAATGCAAGAAGCCTTGAGAATAAATTACCTGAATTTCTCCTCTTACTAAATATGGCTAAATTCGACATCATATTTGTCTGTGAAACATGGCTCAATGTATCTCTCCCTGACTCCATTACCACAGTAAGAGACTATCATGTTTACCGATCAGATCATGAAATTCGTAGAGGAGGTGGTGTTGCTATCTTCTATAAAAAGTCCTTACATCTAAAAAACATCCAAGTTACCCAGGAGCTTGCCCTTCCTGAGACCAACATCTGTGAACTATCCTTAATTATCACATTTTGATTCTTACTATGTTACAGAGCACCTGATTATGACATTGAACATGTAAACAAGCTAAATACACTACTAACATGGGCAGCATCCTGCCCACACGCTTTTATCTTTCTTGGTGATTTCAATCTACCTCATATTGACTGGACCCTAAATGAATGTACAACTGAACCACAGACAACTACAATGATCCAATACATATTGATTTTACAGAAGACAATGTTGAAAAAGCACTACGCAATCTAAAACCATCTCTATCTATTGGACCGGATGGAATATGTGCCTACTCTTAAAAAAGCTATCCACTGCCATAGCCAAACTTCTAAGCATAATCTTTGAAAAATCTTTCAGGACCAGCTCCTTGCCTAACCTATGGTCACAAGCCATGGTCATCCCCATTTTCAAAAAGGGAGACCCCAGCCTAGTTGAAAATTACAGACCAATCTCCTTATGCTGCATCACCTGTAAAGTCATGGAATCAATTATTAACCAATCCATTATCCTCCACTTAGAGACAAACAACCTACTCTCCAATAAACAATTTGGTTTCAGAAAAAAAATATCCTGTAATCTGCAACTCTTACACTGCAAAAACATATGGACTACACAACTCGATCAGGGCAATGCAACAGACGCAATCTACATAGACTTCTGTAAAGCCTTTGATTCTGTAAAGCCTTTGATTCACAACAAACTACTCCTAAAACTAAAATCTTATGGTATCTCTGGACAACTGCATAACTGGATAGAAGCATTCCTGTCAAACAGACAACAAATGGTAAAAATTGGGAGTGTCCTATCAAATTCTGTACCTGTCAATAGTGGTGTCCCCCAAGGCAGTGTTCTCGGACCAACTCTCTTCATACTCTACATAAATGACCTCTGTGATCATATTAAGAGCAATTGCGTTCTTTTCGCTGATGATGTAAAGCTGTTCAATACCACAGACAATACTGCTACCCTTCAAAAAGACCTTGACTATGTATCAGAAAGGTCAAACAAATGGCAACTTCAAATCTCCACAAATAAATGCTCTGTCTTACATATTGGCAAAAAAATAATAATCAGAAAATAAAATACAAGCTGAATAGTCAAGACCTTGTTGATGATCCAAACTCTGTCAAGGATCTTGGAGTACTCATCTCAAATAACCTAAGTGCTAGAGCCCACTGTAACTACATAGCCAAAAAGGCATTAAGAGTTGTTAACCTAATCCTATGTAGCTTTTTCTCTGGTAATATCACACTACTAACTAGAGCATACAAAACATTTGCTAGACCAATACTCGAATACAGCTCATCAGTCTGGAACCCACATTATGTATCTGATATTAGCACAGTTGAGAAAGTCCAGAAACATTTCACAAGAAGAGTTCTACACTCCTCTACTCGTTGTAGAATACCTTATGCCACCAGACTTGAAATTCTAGACCTAGAAAACCTTGAAATATGCTGTCTTCGGTCTGATCTAAGTATGGTATATAAAATCATACATTGCAATGTCCTACCTGTCAATGAATACTTCAGCTTCAACCATAACAACACAAGAGCACACAATAGATACAAACTCAAGGTTAACCGCACCAAACTTAATTGCAGGAAATACGACTTCAGCAACAGAGTGGTCAATGTCTGGAATACTCTACCTGACTCTGTAGTTTCTTCCCCAAACCCCCAAAACTTTAACCTTAGACTGTCTACTATTGAAAGGGGTGACCCTTTCCTAAGAGGGGGGCGTGCATAAGTGCACCAACGTGCCTACCGTCCCTGTCCTATTGTTTCTTTTGTTTTTCTTATATGTACCCATTTCATGTATTCATAACTATTTATATACTTATACCTATTATCTTGTAAGTGATTGACAAATCAAAATAAATAAATAAAAAATAAATAAAAAGAAGAAGGAGCCATAGATGGTGTACCCAGAGAACAACGAGAACCAAGCTCTACTAGAGCAACAAATCCTTCTTACAAAGTCTAAAATGGGTGAGAAAAAATTGATTACAATTAATATAAATGGGCTTAATTCAGGTATTAAAAGAAGAAAAGTATTTCATAAGTTGGAGAAATTAAAATTTGATATAATCTGCCTGCAAGAAGTACATATTAGAAAACAACATGATTATATATTGAAACAACAAAAATTAGGGAAATTATTTACAGCATTAACACATTGTAAAAAGAGAGGAGTGGTGCTATACATTAGAGATACAATCCCTGCGGAACAAATATATACAGATGATGATGGAAGGATTTTGATGGTGGAGATAACAGACAATAATCTAAAGACACTTTTAATAGCAATTTATGCTCCAAATGATAATCAAGAAGAGTTTTACCGGAAATTACATAAGAAAATGATTGAACTGGACTATGCTAATATCTGTCTGATGGGAGATTTTAATGGAATAATAAATAACAAATTGGATTATAAAACACAAAAAACAGCAAAGAAAACTAGAAAGACATTGCCAAAATCCTTCTTTCGAATGGTAAATGAGATAAACTTAAAAGATGCATGGAGAGAGAGAAATGCGGAAAATAAACAATATACCTTTTATTCAAATAGACATGCATCATGGTCTAGAATAGATATGATGTGGATGTCAACAGAATTGCTTTCTAACATACAAGACATTGAAATAGAAGCAAGTACCTGGGCAGATCACAATCCAATGACACTTGTATGGAAAGGACGAAAAAGGAGATCTAGATGGACTTTAAATAATATGATATTAAAGGAAAAAGACTTTAAACAGAAAATTGAGAGAGAATTGACTTTTTTCTTTAAAGAAAATACAAAAGTGGATACATCGTTACAGAACCTCTGGGACATGATGAAGGCTTATACAAGAGGTTTGATAATGGACTATACAAGGAAACGAAATATAAAACAGAAAAAAAATCTTTAAAATATTGGAAGATGACTACAAGAAGTTGGAAAAAGAACTACAGAAATTTCCACAAAAAAAGGACATTAAAGGACATTAAAATGGACATAACTAAGCATAAAATGGGGCTAATGGAAAAAGAAGAAATAGCACAAAAATTAGAAATGCTAAGCAGAACTATTTTGAAGATGCAAATAAACCAGTCAGATGGTGAGCATATAAATTGAGAAAGGAAAGAGACTCGAGAAGAATAAATCAATTGATAAACGAACAAGGACATGTATGCTATGCAAATGCGGAGAATAAAAAAATTATTCAAGATTACTATGGAAAACTGTACCATCAAGAGAATGTTCAGGAAGAAAGAATTCAACAATACTTACAGGAAGCAAATTTGCCCCAGATACCCAAAGATATTGAAACAATGTTAGAAAGTAATATGACAATGATGGAATTACCAGAAGCTTTAAAAAAGCAAAACATTGGGAAAGCACCAGGTCCGGACAGTTTGCCAGTGGAATTTTATAAGACATTCCAGAAAACATGTAATCTTCACTTATTAGAAATTATGAATGAAGTTATAACAAAGAAGAGAATACCTGAAACATGGTCAGAAGCACATATCACACTTGTACCGAAGGAGGACACAGACCCACAGCAAGTTAAAAATTACAGACTTATATCACTATTAAATTCAGATTATAAAATTTTTGCTTCAATTCTGGCAGAAAGACTGAAAAGATATTTAAACAATTTTATTCATCCTACTCAAAATGGATTTCTGCCGAAGAGACAGATTAAAGATAATATGAGAATAATTTTAGATACACTGGAATACTATGAGGCACATCCCGAAAAACAAATGGCTCTGATGTTTTTAGATGCACAAAAAGCCTTTGATTATGTGAATTAGTGTTTTATGCTGTTACAATTGGACCAAATGGGCTTTGGTAAAAAATTTACTCAAGCCATAGAAACGATATATCATAAACAAACTGCAAAGGTTATGATAAATGGAGAGTTAACAGACTTTATAGATATAAGAAAAGGGACTAGACAAGGCTGTCCACTGTCGCCTCTGTTGTTTGTGTTAACACTGGAAGTGCTGAATAGAGAAGAAAAAGAAATAAAAAGAATGAAAATTTAAAAAGAAGAGTATAAATTACAAGCTTTTGCAGATGACCTGGTATTTATATTAGAGGATCCATTGGAGTCAGCACCTAAACTGATAGAAAAGATAGAAGAGTATGGGAAAGTAGCAGGTTTGAAAATAAATAAAGATAAAACAAAGATTTTAGCAAAGAACATGTTAGTAAGACGAAAGAAAGAATTGGAGGAAGTTTTGGGGATCTAGATCACAAACAAGGTTAAGTATTTAGGGATACATATAACACCAAGATGTAGCACACTTAAGGACAAACTTAAACAACAGATTGTGACAGATTTGATAAAATGGGAAAATTTACAATTATCACCGATTGGGAGAATATCTACAATTAAGATGAATGTATTGCCCAGAATCTTATACTTATTCCAGACAATTCCAATCAGATGAGGGAAATAATTTTTTGAAGATTTAAATAAAATAGTGCTAAAATACATTTGGCAGGCGAAGAAAGCGAGAATAAAACTTAAATTGCTACAAGATGCAAGAATAAGAGAAGGATTTGCTTTGTCCATTTGGGAATTATACTACCAAGCGACGAGTCTGATGTGGGTAAAGGAGTGGATAACAGTAAGGAATACTAGACTTTTGAATTTAGAAGGACATGACTTGCTGTTAGGGTGGCATGCCTTGCTCTGGTATAAAGGAACTAAAACGCAGGGGTATTTTAGAAGACATTATATTCGAGAAGCATTGTTTCTAAACTGGGAGAAGATAACAAGCAATATTATTTAAAAATTCCGCTATGGTTATCTACTATTGAAGCTTTTTCCTATCTAATAATATAAATATATATATTAAAAAAACAGTTAGATATGGTGAGATATTGAACGGAAAGGGTGAACTTAAATCTATGCAAGCGTTGGATGAACAAGGTGTAAAAATGAATTGGTTTTCATATTTGCAAATACAATCTAAATTTGATAAAGATGTTAAAACAGAAGGTATCTATGATAAGTTGACTGATTTAGATAAAATTTTGACAGGTACTGATGAAAAAGTAATCAAAAAACTTTATGGACATTTGCTAGAGTTTAAATTAGAGGAAGAACAAGTAAAAGAAACAATGATTGCGTGAGGGAAAATTTTTGGATATGGGATTTAGATAAATGGCAAAAATTGTGGTCTCAAAATTATAAAATGACAATGTCAACTACATATAAAGAAAATTTGTATAAGATGTTTTACAGGTGGCACTTACCCCTGGCGAGAATTGCGAAGATATTTAGAGGAGAATCACATCAATAACTATTACTGAAGTAGCTGTTCTTTGCACTGCTCTTCCCACTTTATCACTGTTGTTCAGAAAAGCATAGATGGCACTCATATTTCAAGAAGACCAGTCATGCCATCTTTGCTCTTTTTCTGCATTGTCATGCAGACATTCCAAGGTTCAGCCTTAGCTGAGCAAAGCGCAAGAGTGCTGTTTCAGATGTGGGAAGATTGAGTACACAACTCTGCTGATCCGGGTAACTGTTTCTCCAAAAGGTCCAGCTCCAGCTCTAAGTAGGTCCTTGGCAAAACATTTTCTATTGGTGAAAGGAATCCCCCCCCCTCCATGCAGTAGGTGCCCCCTGTCCAAGCTGGCACAGATGGATGCATGAATGATCATCTTGTTTCAACGTAGACTGGAGGTGAACTGAGGACCCCTGAATTCTTCTACCTGTTCCCCCCCTCTCTTAAGTAAATTTGCTCCATGAAAGCTAATCTTTGAAAGCGAGCTAATTCTTTCTGATACACATGTATGAATGCCTTCCTAGATCCTTGGCCTGCTTTGACAGTTGTGTAGAATAGGAAATATTTGTCTTCTTCAGCAAACCAGGTTCATCAGAAAGATTTCCACCAGAGTTCTTTCTTGAATTCTATAAGCTCCTGGCCAACCTCAACTCGGTATCAGAAGCACAGTTCATTTTCCGCATCCTGCCCACCAATTCATACAGCTGAGTAATTTTTTTAAAAAATAATGGCATTGTCTGTAGAAATCCATAGGCTACTCCATGTTGTAACAAAGTTGCATGTTTATTTCTGAAAAAATAAACTGGGTTTATTAAATTTATTAAATAGATCTAGGAAGCAAAAATCCAAACAGGTAGAAAGCAGCAAAAGGTTAGGAATCTTTTTTAGGGTATCCATGCTATTTGTGGCCATACAAATATTTGCAGCTTTAACATGTCATAACAGTTTTCTTCCCATCCCTAATCAATTAGAACTTTATATGACACACACATCATTTATAAATTGAGTTTTAAATTTTATTTCCTTTTTGCCTTTCAGTTCATACATTTTTTTCAAAACTTTGCTGGAATGATTACTTCCTCAGTGTATTCCATCCCTGGATAGATATGTTTCCTTTGATGCCTTTGGCATAACTTCCCAGAACCATACTCCTTCGACACTAAGTACAGTATATTACCTAGGATGGTAACTTTAAATTTAAGACAGTCCTCCACTCCCTGAAAATTAGAGAGAGGGAAGGTCACACCCATAGACCCAGCCTCCCTACCTTGCCAATCCATGTGAAATTTATTCTCTAACAAAACAACTCCTGTTCCATTTAAGATAGATTGTTTTGATAAGGCAGGATATGGAAGGAAGTGCATGAGACAGACTTTGAAATATATTTTCCAAATCTGTTGTATCCTCAAAAGGGTACAGGGGGAGGTAAAAAACCACAAGAATACTGTAGATATTAGATATAGGGCCCATATGCATCAAGGAGAGGCATTTAAGCAACTATAGGGCCCTATGTTGTTCTTGTGTTGATATTCTACCTGATATTATACCCATTGCTGTGTTCCTGATCCTAATTTCAATAGAACTTTTCAGACTAGTCTTGAGTCATAGCTATAGCTAAAAGTCTACAGAAATTTTCAGTTGTCCAGGTCATGGTTGTGACTGACTGATTGATTGATTTAGAAGTCAAATTTATAAAAGTTACTATTGGTAACTTTTCCATCTGGCTCTTTTGGGACTGTTTCAAAAAGATTAAAATGTCAAAATATCAAAACAATAGATGAAGGATGCTGGTATGTGTGACGTGGGATAAATGTATTTGGTTTGTATGTGTCTGCAGATTTCATAACTACCAAATCAACACAGGGACAGGAATGCACTTGCACACTAAAATGCCCATTAGTCACAATTTTGCAATGCACTGTAGTATGAAAAAGTATGCTGTTCAGTGGAAAGACAACACCGAATGCATACAAAGATTATGGAACTCTTTTTGAACTGTTTCCAAAAGATTAAAATGTCAAAATATCAAAACAATAGATGAAGGATGCTTGATATGCTGGATCCTCAACATATCTAGGGACAAAAAGAAGCTTGTATCTGGGTATGTATACATACCCAGATAAATGTTTCTTTTTGTCCCTAGATATGTTGGAGGATCATGGCTGCAGAACTTTCTGGATGTTGGGAGAGGATTTATGATAGGATAGGATAAGATAAGGCATTTTGTCCTCCTGCAAGAAAAAGTCTTGAGGTTTCTGTGATATCCTTCCAAAGGACTGCAACACTGCAACCTTGGGCCAGTCACTCTCTCTCAGCCCAACCCATCTCACAGGGTTATTGTTGTGAGGAAAAGAAGAGGAGGAAGGTGTGTTGGATATGTTTGTTGCCTTGAGTTATTTATAAAACAAAGGCATGATACAAATAAATAAATAAACTTAAATCTCCCCAACTATGTCACTGCATCTAAAAACATTACTAGTAGTAATTCTGATTAGAGGCTTCCAATGTAATGATAAAAACTGCAGGAATTTTGCCAAAGTACAAACACCAACCACATTCCACATGGGTCAGTTGGAATGGAATATATTAAACATAGCTTTCGATTTGTAAATCCTTGCTTTGTAAAGTCCGGCTATAACTTAAGATCACAATGTGCCAAAAATGAACTTAAGCAGAGGCTTTGAAGAACAAAATCTAACTTTAATTGATCAATAAGGTTAGGGTAAGACCTATCCTCACATACACACAAGATAGATATGAGAGGAAGGCTACAAAAGCATATAGAAAAGTAAAGCCTTCTTATACCTTTAAGATCCTTAGAACTGCATTGTAAAACTCTCTAACTTAGATTTACATCTTTCCTGCAAAAGACAAATGTCCTTCTGGCAATGTTTAACTTTCATTATCCCTTCTCCTATTGTTCTGCACAATTGACCACTTAAGGAGGCTATTAACAGCATTCCCGGAGAAGTACGTTTCATTCCCAATGTATCCATCCAGAAAAACAGATGGATTCAGATTGATTTAGATGGGACAATCGTGTCTTCATAGGAGAGGGATGTAATTGATTGCAGGCAGGCGTTATAATTGTTTTACAACAAGTGAAAGGTTAAAGAAATCTCTACAACATCAAGATAAGAAATGCCTATAGAGTGACAAATGCTTAACAGAGACACTTCTACATATACAAGAAAACAGATGCCTATCATCAAGATAACAAATGCCTATAGAGTAACTCTCTACTTAATGCTATAATATATTTTACTACATTTACCCTTCACTTTTAATCTGCTATATTGAAAACACCTGGCCACACCCTCAGCGTTAGTGATAAATGTGTGTCTTTGTTTCTAAAAACTTAAAGAGCTGTTCCTTCGGGCCACAGCATTTGATAAAGAAATGAATCTTTGCAATTAATAATTCTGTGGGCTGAGTTTTTGTTTAATAACTCTTGTGTCAGTGATAGATCTAAAAAGCAAGGTTGTGTTTATATGCAAGTGTGCTTACAGCAGGAAGAAGTGGGGAGAAGGGGAGAGGAGAATGTGGGAACTAGGAGTAATTTGATTGAGGCTAGAAGCTTTGGCAGGCATGCATTACAAAGCAGCAATGACTGGGGAAGAAAAATCTACCAGCATGACAAAATGTTCCCCTCCACTCTTTCTCCTCCCTGCATTCTTTCCCCACAAATGTGCTATCTGATTAGGCAGCAGCAAGCCAATTAGAGGGGAAGACTGGGGAAATATTTCCTCCTTGACATTCAAGAGAATAATTCCTTACCAGGGGAAAATTACATTAAAAAAATAAATGGAAAAGCATCAATCAGCTAGGAAAATATATTCAAGTTTTTGGCTCTCTGGAGAGAAAGTAATTTTTTAGAAAACTTAAATAGGACTAAACGGCCTGGCTTGTTCTGAGGGCTGCTTTTTTTAAATAGGTAACACTGCAGCAGCTGTGATTGCTCTCCTCTTTCTCTAGAGAATGACACTCTATATTCAATGAAACTTTGAATGTTCATCCTCTGAATATATACCTAGAGATGTGAACATGGATAAACATCATCCATAACCAAAATTTGCAAAACTATAATTTAAAAAATGGGGAAATTATTTTTATTTGTCTTGTTTTAACAAAAAAAAGTTTGGACCTACATGTTTGAAGAATACTATGAGGTCTAAGGGCTGCTTTTCAGAGCAAATCAAAATAATTATCCATAAATATTCTCTGGTGCTGAATCTATCAATAAAGGTGCTAGCTTTGTATTAGCTCTTTAGAAATGTATCTGAAATTCAAAGCAGGTAGACAAAAATATCACCAGTACTATTAATGAATGTGGACCAGTTGTAAAAGTCCTCAGAAAGAGCCAGTAAAAGAATTGACATTCCTACCAATTAGATTGTTAACTTTTGTTAAGGTATTAAGATTTAAGAACTGACCAGCAATGAGTAGCTGCTAGATGCTGTTAATCTGATATACTATAGGCTGATGTAATAAGAGTGATTCAGCATAGTATGGATATTTCCCTTTAAGGCTGGAGAGTAAAATTCCCCTTAAGAGGTGTGTATATTGTTGCTGATCCACTGACAGTCCTGGATGATGGGGATCAGAAGAAAAATGAAAAGGCTTTAGCCAGCATAATTTTGGCTTTGAGGACTGTCAGCTGATAAATTTGAGATGTCTCTGGTCTGTGAAAGAAAGGAGGGAGGCATTGCGCAGAGTGTATGTGAGAGAAACTGCATGCAGTAAAGTGTTGCTGACTAGGAGACTATATAAGGCACAACTGAAGCCGGGAGAGTGTATGTCCACACATCTGCATAATATGAGAAGGACATTCCTTGAGTTGGAAGAAAGAGGAATCACATTTACTGAGGCACACAATGTGTTAAGTGGGTGCACTGAATGAAGAGGCAGGATGAGTAGGCTCCAGGTAATTTGTTTATTCAGTTCTGTACAAATGCAAGCCACAGCCGCAGCTGGCGCCGGCTTATATAGCTGGCACTCTCCAGTATTTCAGCCACTGATGGGACTTTATTTCTCCCACCAGTGGCTGAGCCAATGAGTGGAGTCTGACATCAGACTCCACTCCTATGACCATATTAGGTAATACTTAACACTCCTCCCTTCCTAGTTAGGGTTCCACCAATCTACGTTCATGTACCTCACGTAGTCAAATAGGCGGGGCTTTGCTTGGTGTGTCTGGACCTGCGCACCTCATTCGTTCCTGGGATGGCAGCCTGTTCAGACAGGTCTGCCGCAGGGGTGGGATTCAAAATTTTTAACAACTGGTTCTGTGGGCGTGGCTTAGGTGGTGGGCATGGCTTGGTGGTCATGTTATTGGCTGGGTGTGGCCAACTCAATATCACTCACATCGAGGCACGCATCTCCTCGCCTAGCCTCTCATGACTGTGGGGATGCTGCAACAGTTGTAAGTGTGAAAAATGGTCATAAGTCACTTTTTTCAGTGCCATTGTAATTTTAAATGGTTACTCCACACAAGCAAAGTACCAGCAAAGGAGGGGAAAAAAACTCCAGAGAAGTTTCTGAGACAGGAAGTCTAGTCCTGCCAAGAATGTAATAAGGGTTAATGGAGAGGCAGTTACTGTAAGCAACACCAGAATGTTTTCTTCCTGCCTTCCTTACAGGATTAGGCCAGTAATTTCTTCTAACAACCGGTTCTCCGAACTGCTTAGAATGTTAACAACTGGTTCTAGCGAATAGGTGTGAACTGGTAGAATCCCACCCCTGGTCTGCCGTAGTTCCGGTCCCTGCCTGCAGAAGTCTCGAAACTGTCTTGAGACGCGGCAGGTTCCATCAAGCCTGAGGCCTCAGAAGTGCACCGCAGGACCTCCCCTTCTAAAGCTAAGTATATTGATGCTCTCTTCAGGTTTGAGACTAGGCGAGTATCTATTCCCAATTGTTCTGTGCTTAGGGTAGTTGTAAGGGCCGGTTCTGTCTGTCCGTGTCAGGCTTCTGGCTGTCTGGCCGGCCTCTGATCTGGTCAATGTGCCTGTTCCAAAATTTTTCCTCTTTGGTCTCTACCCTGTATGACCTGCAGCTTGTGACTCTTATTACTTTAGCTGGCACACAGGTTGGCCCCCTGTGTAATTGTGTGCATAACTGAAGTCCTTGATTGTGAAGTGTCTACACTTTCCCGTGCAGTCTGCGGGGGCCTCATTGTTGTAGTTGGGGTGTATTCAGTCTAGGGTTGACCTGAGCCTTCGGTCCATCAGTAGTGTAGCCAGGTTGCGGTGTGTTGTTGCATTGGATGTGATGTGTTGTACTAATAACATCCCGCCAACCTTTTCCTGCCAGTCCCCTGGGCCCATCCTCTTTCAGGTGTACTGGTGCTGATAGTGCATGACAGATTCCCAACCCCACTAGGAACCCTTCAAATGTTTGCACTGTAAATTGCGGGCTGTTGTCAGACACTAGCACATCTGGCAGCCCATGGGTGGCAAACAGCCCCCGCAATGCCTCGATGGTGGTTAACTTCATAATTATTACCTCCAACCACTTTGAGTATAGTATGTGTCTACCACTATCAAGAAGGTCTGACCTTGGCAGGGCCCGGCAAAGTCTATATGTATCTGGGCCCATGGGGATGTGGGGGTTTCCCATTTTAAGGGGGCTGCCAATGGGGGTGCCAGTTGGGACTCTTGGCACAGGGGGCAAATGGCAACCCAGGCCTCAACCTCTTTGTCTAGACTCAGCCACCACACATAGCTTCTAGCAAGGGCTTTCATGCGTACAGTCCCTGAATGGCCCTTGTGCAGCAACTTCAGTACCCTTGTTCTTAGTGGTTGGGGGATCACCACCCTCTCTCCCCACAACAGGCAACCCTTGATCATCGATAGTTCAGTTTGTCTGATTTTAAATGGCTTAAATTCATCCCCATCTACGGTTTCTGGCCATCCCCTCCACACCCAATTTGAAACTAGCACCATGGTCCAATCTTTAGCCATCAGTCTCACGATCATCAGGTTGGACCTGAGGCTTTCCACTATGGAAGTGGATGGTGTTGGGTCTTCAGCAATGTCAGGCAGGGGACATCGGCTGAGGGTGTCTGCATTGGGAATTTCTTTTCCTGGCTTGTGGATTAAACGTTAACTGTAGGCAGCAAGGAATATGGTCCATCTTAACATCTTGGGTGAAAGGATGTGCGGTGTGGGCTTGTCTCTGATGAGAATGCCCAGCAAGGGCTTGTGGTTGGTCATTAAGTCAAACTGCCTGGCATAGAGGCACTCATGGAAATGTTTGACGCTTGCTATGGCGGCAAGGGCCTCCTTATCGATCTGACTATAGTTCAGTTGTGGTTTGGACAGAGTTTTGGAATAATATATGATGGGAGCTTCCGCCCTGCTTGGCAGTTTGTGGCTGAGGATGGTGTCAATTCCATAGGAGGAGGCATCACATGTTAGGATTAAGGCTAGTGTTTCACTGTACTGAATGAGGATGCTGTCAGATGTCAAAATGCTTTTTATTTTGTTGAAAGCAGTGGCTTCGCGGTGTCCCCAGGTTCAGTCGGTCATCTTGTCGAGCAGCCAATGGAGCAGTTCTGCAATTGTTGCTTTCTGCAGCAGAAAGATATTGTAAAAATTGAGCAACCCCAGGAATGCTTGCAGTTCTGCCTTGATCTGTGGGGTAGGGGCTTTCCTTATTGGTGGCAGCTTGCCACTTGTGAGTTGTATGCCTGACCCATCATTGAGAAAACCCAGGAACTCTACTTGGGGGACGCAAGGTGACATTTACTCCTTTTTAACTTATGCCCTACTTCTTGGAATCTTCCCAGCACTGCTTTTAGTCTCTCTAGTAATTGTGTTGGCGGATATGATAACATTGTTGAAGTATGGTATCACCCCTGGGATGTTATGTAATAGTCTCTCCATGATGCTTTGGAAAAGACCAGGGGCCACACTAACTCTGAACTGCAGCCGGTTGCACTTAAAGGTGCCCCCATGGGTCACAATTTTTTGCACTTCAGCTGTTGCCTTGTCAACTGGCAACTGCTGATAGTCTTGGGCCAAATCCAACTTGGCAAAAATGTTTCCCCCATCCCAAGGAGTGTAGGAGGTGCTGTACAACTGGCACTGGGTATGCACTTTGCTGCAATGCCTGGTTTATGATGGTCTTGTAGTCAGCACAGATTCTCATTGAACCATCTTGTTTAACTGGGGTGACTATTGGGGTCTCCCACTTGGCATGGTCAAGTGGCTCGCAGGCCCTCTGAGCAATCAGCTTATCTAATTGCTCCTCCACCTTGGGCCAAAGAGCAAATGGGACAGGGGCTATACTGGGGTCTAAGTTAAAAGATATTGGGTCCCTGTATATTTGCCCAATTCATTGTTGAATACATCACTAAAGTCGTGTTCCAAAACCGCAAAGTCGTCTTCCTGGGCTGGGAGATGGTGCACGTGGCATGGATGCTAGTGAGGTGAATCTGGAAGGGTTTGAACAACTCTCATTCCAGAAGGCTTGGCAGGTCCCGGTCTACTATGGTGAGTGGTAGCATTCCTTGGAAGCTTCTGTATTCTATCTGGACTAGCTTCCGGCCTAGGACTGGTAGCTTTGGCAGTCCTTCAGGATGTGGCTCTAATTGGTTGCACTGTATGCTGGTTGGAATTTCCTGAGGGTGTCCCAAGATATCATAGAAATGTAGGACCCTGAATCTACTTCCATCTGGCACGGGCTTCCTTCAATGCTTATGGTGGCCATGATTTTGTTGGCCTTGTATGAATCAGTACGCCTCACTTGGGTCTGAGTGTAGTGGGCTTCCTCCTTCCTGGCATCTTCCCTTCTTTTGAATTTCCCGCCGGGGTTCTTCCGACCTGTCCCTTGGTGGCCATATTGTCGGCTGGGGGAGGACATTCTTCTGGATTGTCTGTTGGCCAGTTGGCTGGCTCTGCATGCCTCCGCAATGTGACCCTTGCAGTCGCAGTGCCTGCAGATAGTCTTTTTAAAATGGCATGTAGAGCGGGGATGATTTCCCCCACAACTCCCCCCCCACGGCTTGGTCCCTTGTCTTCCCACTGGATTGCTGGACCTCACTCTGTGGATGTCCTCTTCATCCTTGTCACTGGCTTCAGAGTTGAAAGTGTCTCAGGCATCACGGCGGTTGACCTGGGTGGTGTGCACTTTTGTGGTTCAGGTGGCAGAGCTGTCTGAGGTTTCCGCGGCTCAGGCTTTGTTGATGGCATCCTTGAATGGAACATCCTCTCAGGCCAGCAGACATTTCTGAACAGTCAGGTCCTTCATCCCAAGGATGAGCCAATACCAGATCATGTCCTCTGCATCATTGAACTTGCAGTTCTTCGATAGCTTCCCTAGTGCCACCACAAATCAGTTTATCATCTCCCCTTCTCTCTGGCTCTTCATATAAAATTTATGCTGGTTAGCCAGGTAGGAAGGAGTTGGGTAAAAATGCTCCTTTAATGCTCATTGTAGATTGTCCCAGGATACGTTCTCCAGCTCATTGGCAATGAAGGCTTCTGCCAATTCATACTGCTCCAAATCACAATAGGTTAGGAACAGAGCCCTCTTTTTGGCATTGGGGGCTTCTTGGAACCCGCTGACTTCTAGGTGAAGCTTTATTCGGCCCATATATGAAGACCATTTCTCCTTGGATGGGTCATAGAGTATCGACATCAGGCGGTGGGCCATGCTGGTTGGCTGAGTCATGATCATTGCAGTGGTCAGTTAAAATGGCCATGGAGTCCCACAAGGTTGTCCTTTGTTCTCTCCTCAGGATCCCACCTTTGTCGCCAGTGTTAAGTGAACTGAATGAAGAGGCAGGACACATAGGCTCCAGGTAACTTGTTTAGTGAGTTCCGTACAAATGCAAGTTGCTCAGCTGGTGCTGTCCAGCATTTCAGCCACTGACGGGATTTTATTTCTCCCACCAGTGGCTGAGCCAATGAGTGGAGTCTGACATCAGACTCCACTCCTATGACCATATTAGGTAATACTTAACACCAGACGTATGTTGTGCTCAGTTCCTTGGACAGTTCATGGGACATTCTTGTGACAAGCCTGGAGTCTATGCAAGAACAGGATTTAACTATGGCATATTTAACTGGTCGGTTGTTAGAGCAAGAGCAGAAATGGCTGGAGAGGAGACCAGGAAAGGGAGAAGAGAGCGTTCAGCACAGACCAACATCTGCAAAGGTCCAGGATGGCAGCAGAGCAACTGAGACAGTGAACTTTGTGAAGTTGCTACATGTATGGGTCTACTGAACATCTCCAGAGATGCTGCCTTGAGAGGAGGAACAGAAGAGCAGAGAGACAAGGGAGCAGGAGTAATCAGCACATGTGGAGCAGTTCTCCAGCGTTGTTTTCCCTGGCAGCATCAACAACTGAACACACCAGGAATAAGTGGTTGTTGGACAGTGGGGCGAGCCAGCATATTTCTAATATTCCACAAGCGTTTTCTGGTTTGAAACCAGCAAAGAAAACGTGGGTTAACCTGGCTGATGGACAAAGAGCTGCTGTAAAAGGGGAAGGTAACATTTATGTACCTGAAATATGTGAAACATTATATAATGTCTTATATATACCTGCATTAGAACATAATTTGTTGAGTATATCCAAATTAGACAGGAAGGGTTATGAAATACTATTTGCTGGGGGACAGTACACTATTAGGAAGAATGGTCAGATACGTGCAAGAGGGGTTAAGAAGGATGGGCTGTACATTCTAGGAAGGCAGGAAAATAATTGTGTACATGTAATTAAGAATGTTCTCACACATAATTGTGTTCATTTGCTACATCGGAGATTGGGGCATGCAAGTTTTGATGTAACTAGCTGAGGGGCTTAAGTTAAAGAGATGCAATGTGTATTTGGATTGTGCTGTTTGTAAGGAGTCAAAATCTAAAGTTTATCCCATGAGTAAGGAAAGTAAAAGACAAACAGAATATTGCAGTTAGTTCATGCTGACTTAGTTGGCCCTATGATGCCCTTTTTAGGAGGAGCTAGATATGACTTAGTCATAGTGGATGATTATAGTAGATATGGGTTTTGTTATTTACTGAAGAATAAAACGGAGGTGTTGCAACAATTCAGGCAATGGGTAACAATGATAGAGAGATGATATGGGTATAAGGTATACCAGCTACAAACGGACAGGGGATCAGAGTTTATGTCTGACAAGTTCCAAAGATGGTTAAGCAGTCTGGGAATTAGGCATAGAACAAATCCTTATTCACCTGCAGAGAATGGCGTGGCTGACAGATGAAATGGTGTAATACAGACCATGAAGGATGCATTGCTTGCTGATGTAGGCATGAGTAAAGGATACTGGGGGGAAGCCATGAGGATAGCAAATTATATTATTAACATTAAATGGGGGTGTGGCAATACAAGAAACACCATATTTTATGTTACGTGGTAGGAAACCGTCATTAGCCCATTTAAGGACATTTGGCAGTTATGCCTGGGTACATATTCCAAAAGGTACCAGGAGATAAAGGACAGCGTAAGGCCAGGAAGTTAAGGTATGTTAGATATGATCCAGGAACAAAAGGGTACAGATTTTCAGATAGTACCATATAGGTAGTGATTTCCAGATCTCCTAGTTAAAGAGGCTGTATAAGAGTTAAATAAGCCTGTATCTGTGGAAAGTATATGTGGAAAGTGTTTGGTTTATCTACTGTTTAGTTTTAGATGGGAGGAGTGTTAAGATATTAAGATTTAAGAACTGACCAGCAGTGAGTAGCTGCTAGATGCTGTGAATCTGTTGTAATATAGGACGATGTAACAAGAATGATTCAGCATAGTATGGGTATTTCTCTTTTAGGCTGGAGAGTAAAGTTCCCCTTGAGAGTTGTGTATATAAATGGCAGCCATTAGAGGGCATGTTTTCTTTCCTTGTGACCAGTATTCAGTGCAGAAGTTCTCCGTGTGTTAGGAAGAAGAAAAGCTTGCTTCTAAAGGTTTTTTGCCACAATGTGTATATTGTCTGTATATACCTGTTGTATATTAAACCACTGTTAATGTCTAAGTCTCTGTGTGCTGTGTGTTGCTCTGAGTTATCTCATAAAGGCATTGTTGTGTTGGTAGACGGAGCTGAAGAATAACGTTTCTTTTATTTGAAGAGTAACAGGTTATCGTGGCTGCCCAGCTGGGCTGGCAGCCAGCTGGCTGGAGCAGCTGATGCCGTTTGACAGCTCCTTATATAGTCTGCTGTCAAACGGCACCAACCAATGGGAACAGTCGGTGGTCCCGCTCAGAATGCGGACCAGGTTGAAGACTTAGCTAGTCAGGGACACTACACCCCTTTCCCCTAGCTACGTGCATGCACGGCCCCGCCTTCTGAGGATCCATGGTACAGGAGTGGAAGTTGAACTAGTGGGCAGGGTGGGAGCACCTAGCCTGGGAAGGAGACCCTGACAAGCTTGGAGAGTGACCCTGTCAAGCTTGGTTAGTGACCCTGCCTTGGTGACCTCCAACATGTGGTGGAGTAGGGGTCCCCGAATCCTAAGGGCTGTGGGTCAGTACTGGCAGTCGCCTGTTTGGAACCAAGCTGCAGAGATGGCAGGCAAGTTCCATTTGGGCGAGCAGCGTGCAAGTTTAGCTGTGGCTTGCGTGAATGGATATGTGGGGGCCGCTGAGTTAGGGAGTTGACTATGAAGGTCAAGGCCTAAAAGGCCAAAAGAGGAGCAGGCACGTCATGCTTCCCCGGCCCCCTTAGGATAGAGACAATCCAACCTCCCACCCACCTAGCTTTTGACCCCCTGGGGACATATAGCTACTACCAAGAAATGCAAGACCAGGTGGAAGGACCCTAATGGTGGGTGCGCGCCTCCTTGATCAGCTACTGACACCCCACCACCCCCTAAATACAGGATCTATCCCCCAGAGTCACTTGGAAGGGGGGGGCAGAGAGAATTTTACTTAACACGGTGAAAGGAACGAAGAAACGTCTCAAACAGCTCAGTGAACCAGGCAAAAAGAAGAACAGGCCCAGCCCCACCGGTGTATAGAGGAGCAGCGCCAGCAGCACCGGCAGTGACCTGTGGCTCGGTAGCCGGTGGGAGTCGAAGTGGCACTCAGGCTGTCGGCGGCGGCGGAGGAGGCGGCAGCGGCGGAAGAGGCGGCGGCGTCCTAGACGGGAGGCGACTGCAGCGGAGGCCGCGGCGGCGGCGGAAGAGCCGGCAGTTTCCTCATCTCTCTTGGTGCTCTGGACTGCTGCCTGCCCCCCATGGCCCCAGCCATCGCTGCCCAGGGAAAGCACAGGAAAAGTGAGCAGATACATAGCTCTCACTGGGCAAAAGAGCTGAGATCGAGGAAAGCACAGGTAAGAGAAGATGGAAGCTGCTGCCTTTGAAAAGCGCCACTTTCTGTTGCCTGTGTGTTCCGATCTCTGCTCTATTGCCCCAGCGAGAGCTATGTTTCTGCTCACTTTCTTTTCCTGGGGGGGCAGCAGAAACGTCAGGGCTGCTCTCCCCCTTCAGCAAGCCAGGCCTGGAGGAATGCAAAGAATTGTGGGTGAGCACCGGAGAAAGGCATGTTGGAAATGCCAACACACATTTCCAGCGCGCTCTACTCTGCCCCAAAGTAGGATTGAGTGGGGGAAGGGAGAAGGGGGAAGGGTAGGAAGGAAAGAGAAGCCTGGCTGGCTTTCCTTTGGCATGGGGCAGGGGGGAGACCAAATGCACAGGTCAAAAGAGCGCTGAGGAAGATGGGCTCCCTAATAACCAGCCTGTTTGTGCAGGTGAGAGCTCGAGCTTTTCTGGGCTCGATAACCCCCCCCCTTCGGCCTCCACACAGGGAGGGACCCTTTTCTGCTTGGAAGTGGAGCTAGAAACCTGGAGCTTAGCCTCGGGGAGTCTTCTTCTTATGTGAAGGCCAGAGGGGGGGCTGTTGCCTGGTTATTAGGAGCCCGTCTTTGTTGGCACTTCCAGCCTGGCCTTCCTTCCCTCCCCCAACTCCAGGCAGCCACATCTGGCAAAGGGAGAGGTTTCCTCTGACTTGGGAGAGATATGAGATTTATTTTTATTTATTTATTTATTTATTTATTTGATTTGTCAATTGTTTCCAAGATAATAAGTATAAGTGTATACATAGTTGTGAATATATGAAATGGGTATATATAAGAAAAAATAAAAGAATAGAGAAACAATAGGACAGGGACGGTAGGCACGTTGGTGCGCTTATGCACGCCCCCTACAGACCTCTTGGGAAAGGGGTGAGGTCAATGGTAGACAGTCTAAGGTTAAAGTTTTTGGGGTTTGGGGAAGAGACTACAGAGTCGGGTAGCGTATTCCAGATATTGACCACTCTATTGCTGAAGTCATATTTCCTGCAATCAAGTTTGGTGCGGTTTACTTTGAGTTTGTATCTATTGTGTGCTCTTGTGTTGTTATGGTTGAAGCTGAAGTATTCATTGACAGGTAGGACATTGCAATGTATGATTTTATATACCATGCTTAAGTCGGCGTAATTACGCCGAAGACGGCGTAATTCAAGGTTTTCTAGTTCTAGAATTTCAAGTCTGGTGGCATAAGGTATTCTACAACGAGTAGAAGAGTGGAGAACTCTTCTTGTGAAATATTTCTGGACTTTCTCAATTGTGCTAATATCAGATACGTAATGAGGGTTCCAGACTGATGAACTGTATTCGAGTATTGGTCTAGCAAATGTTTTGTATGCTCTGGTTAGTAGTGTGATATTACCAGAGAAAAAGCTACGTAGGATTAGGTTAACAACTCTTAATGCCTTTTTGGCTATGTAGTTGCAGTGGGCTCTAGCACTCAGATCATTAGAGGTGAGAATTCCAAGGTCCTTTACAGAGCTTGGGTCATCAACAAGGTCTTGACTATTCAGCTTGTATTTTATTTTCTGATTTTTTTTGCCAATATGTAAGACAGAGCATTTATTTGTTGAGATTTGAAGTTGCCATTTGTTTGACCATTCGGATACATAGTCAAGATCTTTTTGTAGGGTAGCAGTATTGTCTGTGGTATTGAACAGCTTTACATCATCAGCGAAGAGAACGCAATTGCTCTTAATAAGATCACAGAGGTTGTTTATGTAGAGTATGAAGAGAGTTGGTCCTAGAACACTGCCCTGAGGGACACCACTATTGACAGGTACTGGATTTGATAGGACGCTCCCGATTTTGACCATTTGTTGTCTGTTTGACAGGAATGCTTCTATCCAGTTATTCAGTTGTCCAGATATACCATAGGATTTTATTTTTAGGAGTAGTTTGTCGTGTACCACTGAATCAAAGGCTTTACAGAAGTCTATGTAGATTGCGTCTATTGCTTTGCCCTGGTCGAGTTGTGTCGTCCATATGTTTTTGCAGTGTAAGAGTTGCAGATTACAGGATAGTTTTTTCCTGAAACCAAATTGTTTATTGGAGAGTAGGTTATTTGTCTCTAAGTGGAAGGATGATGGATTGGTTAATAATTGATTCCATGACTTTGCAGGTGACGCAGCATAAGGAGATTGGCCTGTAAGTTTTCAACTAGGCTTGGGTCTCCCTTTTGAAGATGGGGATGACTGTGGCTTGTGACCATAGGTTAGGCAAGGAGCTGGTTCTGAAAGATTTTTCAAAGATTATGCTTAGAGATTTGGCTATGGCAGTGGATAGCTTTCTTAAGAAGTAGGCACATATTCCATCCGGTCCAATAGATAGAGATGGTTTTAGATTGCGTAGTGATTTTTCAACATTGTCTTCTGTGAAATTGATATGTATTAGGTCATTGTTGTTATCTGTGGTACGGCTAGGAAATACTGGGCATGATCCATTGCTGTTTACAAATACTGAGCCGAAGAATGTGTTAAAGATGTTGGCTTTAATGGTGTCGTCGTTGCAGTCTTTACCATCAGGTCCTATCAAGGGAGGGATGGACCTTGAGTCTTTTAGTTTGTTGTTTACAAAATTGTAAAAAGCACGGGTGGAATTGGTGCTTAGAAGGTTTTCTTCTTGTTTAATGTGATAATTGGTGCATTCGGTCTTTATCTGGTGGCATAAATTTTTGTATCTGTTTTTGAAATTGGCAACGTGACCAGATTTGTTTTTCCGCCAGAGTGATCTCTTTTTGGATTGAAGTTTCCTTATTGATATGGGTAATCTTCTTTTTTGTTTTGTTTTGGGAGTTGTTGTTGGAACATATAGTTTGATGACTCTTTTGATTTCAAGTAAGAATATGTTATAATGGTCTTCAACGGTATTGCATCCAGAGAATAGAGATTGCCAATCAAGGGATGAGAGGTCGTTGTCTATAAGATCATAGTTGCCTTTTTTGAAGTTACAATTGGGGATTACATCATTGTGGTGATTTTTGTGTGGACGTATGTTGAGATAAAAGTCAATCATATTGTGGTCACTGCTGGAAAAGGGTTCTTTAGTTTGTATTCCATAAATTAAATTCAAGCTATTGCAGAAGATGAGATCGAGGCAGTTGTTTAGTCTAGTGTTGTTGGTTACTAGTTGTTCCAGTCCCAGATTTGTAATAGCATTGTAGAAGGTTGTGTGTATGATTTCAGTTGTACAATTATTTAGGGTCCAGTCGATATGAGGTAGATTGAAATCACCAAGAAAGATAAAAGGGTATGGGCAGGATGCAAGATGGTTCTGCTTTTCTTCCATTTGAGGGGGGGCGGTTCCTCCCCTTCCAGATCTACCACTTGTAGAATCTGTTCCGTATCAAGTAGTATTCTGAGTCTTCTTTCTCTTTTATTTTTAAGGTTGATCTGTTCATCTCAGCTCATTCTAGGATTTTCCCAATTACCTCCTTATCTGCCTATTTCTTCATGGATTACAATATATGGTAAGTTTATAGCATACCTAAATAGATGGAAAATGGTACAAAACAAGTATTTGTAGGACAAGAACCTGTAAGTCAAGAGGAAATGATGTATAATGGGTAACTTTTTATTTTAGCTTTTACCAGATGTGTTTGCTTATGTGACTTTGAAGGTTCAGAAAGAGAATACTTAACAAAGCCAATGTTGTCAAAGTTCACGTTGTCTTACTCCTATATGAATGACAAACAGTAGTGATGGGGAGTCTCCTTGAAATATTCCTCTCTTGATATTAACCTCTCCCAGCCTATTACCATTGATTAGTGACTTGGCCTTCCATCATGCCATTCATCTTTGCATGAAGCTTTTGATATTTTTTACTAACTGCTGTTGACACTTGATTATCGAGTCACGTGGAAGGGAGTCGAATGCCTTCTAGTAGTCAGTCCAAACTACATTCAAGTTAGTCTTCCTTCTCTTACAGTTTTCCAAAACCATCTAGTCCAGAGGTGTCAAATTTGAGTCATCACATGATGTATCGGGACTTTTTTCCCTTTCTCTAAACCCGGTGGGGGCAGGGCTAGCATGTGATGCATCTGGTCTGTGGGCCGCAAGTTTGACACCCCTGATCTTGTTAGTTAGGCTCTGATTTTTTTTTTGTTTCTCTGTTATTTGGGCAATTTTCTTTCTCTTCAGGTGGAAAGGGTTTCTTTGCAACTAGATGCTTTTGTAATGCATCAGCTACCACACCAGTAAGCAATTTGAAAGTCATCAGTAAGCAGATAATTGCCTGGTGCAGCTTTTTTGTTAGATCTGCCATTATCTGGTTTTGCCAGAAGTTAACAAATCTTCTATCTCCCTCTGTGAGGGAGATGGGTGGTTTACAAATGTGATAGGGGCTAGTAAAAACTTAACAGTTCAAGTCCTAACCAAGAACCTAACAGCTATTAAGGTAGCATCTGAGTATATAGGCAGTTCCAAGTAAAGTGGTTTTTGGAAAGTCAGAATATTCAGGTCTGATAAGTTCAAAATTTCCATCTATCTAGGCAATATCCTTTGGGTATTTCTCCAAGGGCTCCTATTACTATTGGTTTCTTCCATCATAGTTACTCAACTTCAATTTACAGATTGCAGTATTTCATTATTTTTTCTAGTTGTTTCTCTTCAATTCGTGCATCACCTGGTTTTGCAATATCAATGAACCAGACTTTTTTCTTTTCCACAATAGTGATGTCAGGTGTGTTGTGGGCCAGATGTCTTGTCTGTTTGGATCTGAAAGTTCCACAGGATCTTGACTTGCTCATTTTCAAGAGCTTTGCCAATTTGTTGTTCCCAGTCATTCTCTCTACATTTGAACCCAAACTTCTGGCAAAGTTTCCAATGTATAATTTTGGCAACTCGATCATGACATTGTAGACAATCAGTCTCTGAGATTTTGCTGCAGCCACTGTTTCATCATCATCCCCACCACCACCACCACCATCATTATAATTACAGTTGCTCTGTTAATACATATGTTTATTTTAATCATTTTCAAGTCTGAACTAATATAGTAATAGTGTATAGTAATTTTTGTTTTAATATTCACCTTAGTGTAGTTTTTATCTCAGAGAATTCTGAAAGACATAGGTAATACCCAAGTCTAGAGAAAACAAAACTCAGTAATTAGATATGGAGGTGACACCTTTTCATTAATGAATCAGTTGTTCTGCAATTTTGTGTAACTGATGGCAAAAGCACTTAGGCTTCGCAGGCCTTTATAGCCCTCTCTAAGTTGTAAACTACTCTGTAGAGTCAGTATATTGCCCCCAATAACTGGGGCTCCTCATTTTACTGCCCTCAGAAAGATAGGAGGCTGAATCAACCTTGAGCTGGTGAGAATTGAACTGCTGGCAGTTGGCACAATTAACCTGCAATATTGCATTTTAACCTCTGTGTCACCACGGCATAACTGATATTGCAAAACTTAGGTGGATATATTGTTTCGGATTGTTTTGGATTAAATATATTTAATGACTTAATGACACAATGACTTGTGAGTTTGCCAACAAATTGGTAGATATTGAGAAGGCCATCTGAAACATTCTGCACTGTTTTTGCAAGTTAGAGGTGGAAAAGCTGGCTCAGAAATTAAGAGACCCCTGGATGGAGAAAATTATCTAAAAATAATATAATACAATTCAATACTTATATATTCCTGTCAGTATAGGTACTATTCAAAGTACCTTCATTACATAAAACTAGCTTGCCATGTCAGAAGTAATCTATCACACGTAGTAGTAGAATAGATGTAAGATGTCCTAGTTGACATCTCTTATTTTATTTAATGGTTATTGTATTATATTATTTATGAACATTTTTATACTACAATAATAATTATCCATTTTTATTAGATACGTTCCTGCTGTCAGGGCTCCGGTAGTTACCCCCATTTAAATCATGAGTCTCTAGCCAGATTTTCAAAGCTTAAAGAAGATTTATTAGGAGAAAACATGCCAATGGTTCCTGGGTGTAGCCGACTCTGAGACACATCATTCATTGTCACCCTTGGAGGTTTTCCTCCACCCCCTGGGTGTATCATAATTCATATTCTCCAATGGGACACATCCATAGCCAAGAGTCATCAATCATATTCTCCAGTTAGAATTTTGCGTGGCAGAAACTTCGGTCACCTGGAAACTATCTATGAAAACATTTATGGAATGCAGTTTCGGTTTTGCAATCTGCTACACTACTCCCCCCTCCCTTTCTGTTGGCAACTCTAAAAGACCAGAGAAATATTTTATGAGTTGACACCTGCATTGTAGACTGCTTAGAGCTATTTCTGACTGGGATGGTAAATGATCATTCCATTACACTGACCAGTGGTTCTTTCCATAATGTGGAACTTGACTTACTACTGCATGGTGTCAACCCATAAAGCATTCCTATGCCTGTTTTCAAGTTGCCATAAGCAGAAGGGGGGAGAAAACCTGAAGGAGCAGTATGGTAATTAAAACCAGAAGTACATTCCATGCTTATCTTTCAAAGATTGTAGCCTAGGCTACAGCCCGCGAAAATCTTTCATTGGAGAATGTGATTGATGAGACCCAACCAGTGAGTGTGCTTCATTGGAGAATCTGATTTATGACATACCCAGGGGGGAGAGGGAAACAGGGTCACAGGAGACCATAAAGTACATGTGCAGAGTTGGCTTCATATGGGTCAATGTCGACATGTTGCTCCTAATAAATCTTTTGCATTCTTTTGAAGCTTGGCTCAAGGCTCAAGATTTAATTAGGGCAATCATCAGCACATTATTCAGAACCTCATCATTCTAATCTGGAGAGTAAATAACCTGCTGAATGAAATGTGCCATTTCAGGGCTATAAAAACAGGAATTCATTATATCCCCTTTTCCTAATGGGACACTGTAAGCTGTGGGGTGTGATTTTTTTTGGAAGCAGCTGGAGCCTCAGTAGCTCTGCTGCCCCATAATTCACTGTGAATTTTAGGAATTCAGCCTTTGTCTGTGTCATTACTGGAAGATGGAGTGTTGGTGCTGCTTGGAATTAAGTTTGTATTCATTTTGCTGATTTTTTTTTGTTTCTAATAGTTGTCCCCCCTACAGAAACTGTTGCTGTTATAGAACAATTCATGAGGTTGCATAGTTGACTGTTCCACCTTTTACATACAGAAATGGCAAAATGGAAATTTCCCCCCTATGACTTAATCCAATATTTAAACAACAGAATGGATTAAAGATGCACCATACGTATTAATGGAAGCTGTGAGTTACCGTGTTTTGTTTCCTATAAGCACAGCCCACGCACCAGCCTTTTCTTCCTCTGGTTTGCTCAGTCCTCCATTCAGCCCCAATTTCTGATCCAAGCGTTGATCTGATCTCCTTTCCTCTTCTTCTTCCTCTCATTCTGTTCATGCTCTGTGACTGATAAAAACTGTCCCAGTAAATCAAGAAGAACAATACCTCATTCAATCGATATATTAAAAACCCAAAGCTCAGCATGTCTGGTCATTGAGATAAATCCCCAAGTTGTTGTCAAGGCTGAACATTGAGTTATGGTCAGCAACGCTTTTGCTCTATAGTCTCTTCTCTCTTCTGCACATGTTCCATGGCTCGCACTGTCATTCATGGCAGATAAATTACAAACAATGATTTTCAAAAGCCTGCCAATTCCATTTTGTAGCTTGTCTATCCTTTATCACTGGTTTTGGGGTCTTTCTTTCTTTCTTTTCAAGGTAAGCTGTATATTTTGTTAAATGTCACAGCAGTTTTGGATTACTTGAAATGCTGATCCTAGACTCAGGCTTGTTTAATGAGATTAGAAAGTGACCATTGATTATTTCTTGAAGATCTGGGAAGGGATTTTCATCCAACAACTACAAAAGCCTTCCCTTATTTACTTCAGAGTTTCCAATTCTTAAGTCAATCTTCTCACAATTCTTAAGTCAATCTTCTCCTCTAACAAGTTATATGCATAAGTATCCAAAGGAATGGCGTGGATGAAGAGAGGGTATGAAGATTAAGGAAACATTTTAGTCCTCTCCCAAACCTCAGCCTAGACCTGTTACTGTTTCCTTACTTCCAACGGTATGGTTTGAAAAACCAAATCCATATCCTGTGTGTGAGTGACTCAATATATTGTATTTTAGTTGCTGGGATGTGAGACACAGTAAAAATTGGATTACAAGGCAGTTTCAGATTGGAGATCTTAACTTGCATAGAACAATGTGAATATGTTTGAGATAAAACTAATGTTTGGTTGCACCTGTAGCATTCTAGCCAAGTTACAAAATTTACCAGTATTGTCCTAACTATTAATGTGGGATGATGACTGTGGAATGGGTATAGATAAGGCTAGCAATGTAATCATTTCATTTCACAAACAGTTTTTCTTCCTTTCATTAATTCATGCTCTTTACTATTTTGTCTTCTTAGAGTCCAAGTCATAATCTTCCAAATGCCATGGTTTCCAACAGAGGGACTCAGAAATAATGATTTCTTCTCGCCATTATGGCTTTGTTCAATCCAAGCTTTCACATAAGACTTAGTGAGAGATAGAAAGAGAATGATGCAATAAATCTTAGTGAAGGTGATCTGATCTTACCTTGTGGGTACATGCAGGGAAATGAAGATGTAGATTTATTTGTGAGTAAAAGGACTAAACTGTATGTCAGAACCATGAATTGATGCTGTTTATATTATTATGCGTGTGTATGAAAGTAAGTATTCATAGAATGATAGTGGCAAGTCACATTTCAGTGAATAGTGACAATGAAAAGAACAGATATGAGCTTGTGAGGAAATTGTGCAATGCTATGAATGAATGTGATCCAATGAAAGGAGGAAGCTACTCTGCTACATGACATGAATATATTGGTAGGAGTGAGATGAAAAAGCACACAAAAAGTAATTGGGCCATTCAAAGATGTAAGAATAAATGAGAATGATGATTGTTTGCTGAGTATCTGGTGAATGTATTTCTGTATTGTCTTAATTTATTGCATTTTTATTCTTAATGGCTTAGGGAACTGGTATAGAAATTTATCAAGTAAAGAAAGAAAGAAGAAAGGAACTGAGTCATTAAAATTAATGCAAATTTTAAAGGAGCTACACCTTTTTTCAGGCTCATTCAAAAGACCACTGTGATGTGTGTGATCCGCTGTGATCCGCTTACAAAATAACGGAGTGTGCATTCTAGATCATTTTTGAAGCATGAAGAAACCATGAGGCAGGAAAAAAATTCAAACACGATACAAATAATTAAATCACAATAGTAGCTATTGCTTGTTAAACCAATTACCAGAACAAATAGACAAAGGAATTAGCCAGATTTCTTAACCCAGTTTCTTTTCAGGAACAGAGATGAAACTTTTTCCTTCCAAACAAAGCTGAAAAGGGATAATTATCCCATCAATAAACACAGGATTAAATGTCACCAAGCACAGAATTAAACTTCACCAAAAACCAGTTTTAGACCAAAACTCAGAAAGGGTATGTAAACTCCCGTTTGAATGTCAATCTTTCTAGCTAGCCAAGAAGCCTTACTCAGGGGTGGGATTCAAATTTCTTAACTGGTTCTGAGAGTGTGGCCTAATTTGTGGGTGTGGCTTAGTAGTCACATGACTGGTTGAGCATGGCTTGGTGGTCACGTGATTGGGTGGGTCAAAAGATAGAAACTTACTTTAACAATGCTCTTGGAGTGGGGTTGGACTAGATGACCTCCGAGGTCCCTTCCAGCCCTGGATTGCTGTGCTGCTTCAAAGCACCCTCAGAAGATGTGTCTAGTGCCAGGGTTTGTGGTCCTTCCTTTCTCTCCTTTTTCTTTCTTTCCCTCCCTCCCTCTATCCATTCATCCATCCATCCACCCATATCTCATTCACTTTCCTTACCCTTCCCTCTTTCTCCTTTCCCTCCCTTTCTTTCTCCCATCTCTCCCTCTTTCTTTTTTCTTCTTCCTTTTAAGAAAGAAAGAAAGAAAAAAGAAAGAAAGAAAGAAAGAAGAAAGAAAGAAAGAAAGAAAGAAAGAAAGAAAGAAAGAAAGAAAGAAAGAAAGAAAGAAAGAAAGAAAGAGAGCTACCATGCATCTCTATGCTATTCATGGTATATTTTCAACTGGAACCTCTTTCTGCTTAAACCAGGGGTCCCCAAACTTGGCAACTTTAAGACTTGTGGACTTCAGCTCCCAGAATTCTATCTGGCTGGAGAATTCTGGGAGTTGAAGTCCACAAGTCTTAAAGTTGCCAAGTTTGAAGACCTCTGACTTAAACCTTAGCACACTGTGCTGTCCAGCCAGTTATAGTTAATGGGAATTGGCATAGTTAGTTAGGAATTGAGACCTGTCCCCTTAAGGGAATGCATCATGGTAAATGTAGTTAAGGTATCCTGGGAAATGTAGTTCATGTCATGTGGCCACATCTGTAACCCTGACTGGTCACTGAATTGATCCTTGGTGGGTTGGCGGAGGTTTCTTCACTCTTGCCTGAACCCAGCCTTGTGCTAGCATCTCTATCACTGCTTCTATGATATGGAATGAAAGGGATAAGAGATAACCAACTTTTTACCCAGAAAGACAGATATGCAAAGAACATTGAACATTGACAGATATGCAAAGGACACTGAGAAGAATCTCATCATAACTGTGAGTTATCTTGAGGATGCCTGATGAACCAATAAAAAGACTTTGTATGGATGCTTTGTGGAGTTATCTATCTGCCTTTATACATTCAGTCAGCAATTATAGAGGGCAGAATATACACCCATTAAAAAGCCATTAAATATCTTGGATTAATCTTGAAACTTTTTGCATAGTTGTACTTAAACAGAAAGAATTTTGTTTTAACACATATGGCTTCAATTCCAAAGCTACTTTTTATGAAGACTGAGTCAAGAAAAGGAGATTGGAAACAAAGCAAAGGTTTGCTTCTCAATCTTTTTTATTTTTTTTTGAAAAAGTTTTTATTTTTTTTAAGACAAACATATACAAACAAAACATAAAAACATAAAAACCATCTTTCATCTTATATACATACAACACGGCAGCAGCGGCAGGAACCGTGGAAGCGTTTCAGCCACTTCTTGGGTGGGGGAGCCGCCTCCGTAACTTCCACAGTTCCTTCTATTGTTGGAAATGGCGCTGGCGAGAGAGGGACAGCTGCAGCTCAGCCTGGGTGCACTTGGAATGCAGGAATGGGCTGCGCACCAGGACTTTTGGAAAATTGCAGAGCCAGAGGCTGGAGCATCAAGGGTAGCAGCAGCAGAGACGCTCGCTCAGCTCTTCTCACACCTACCCAACCACTCAGGATTAAACCAAAACGCAGCGCTTCCAGGTACCTCAAAATGTTTTTTTTCCTGTTGTTGCGGGGACGGGGGAAAAGCGGGAGCGACTCAGACACTGTTGTTGGAGACGGCACTGGTGAGAGAGGCCCCAGCACCAGTGGGAACCATGGAAGGTATGGAGGCCTGAGAAGCAGCTGAAATGCTGCCGGTGGACATCCATGCCGACGCCGCCTGCCCTCTGACCCAGGCCTGTAGCAAAGGTGCTTGGCGGGGGTAGGGAGCCCTCCGTGTTCTGCCATGATCGGCTATTAGGAGCAGCTGGTGGTGAGGCGTAGCTGCCCACAGGGTGCTCCTAATGGCAAGTTCCCCCCCTGCCTTCCCCCCCAATTTCCCATGTTTTTATAATAGGCCTAAATTTGGGGGGAGGGGTTTAATTTCATTTTATGCCTAGAAAACATGCTATGGGGGGGGGCGTATTGTTGGAGAAACACGGTATCACTCTACCCATACAGTGGCACGCCATTGGCCAGAATGGGCAGTGATGGAGGGGTGAGTGCTTCTTTTGAAACATTGCATGCTGAGTGGCTGTCCCCTGTAATGTCAACGTAACTGTTGAAACTAGGTTTATCGACGTCCACCTGTGTTTTATAGTATTCCAGTGCAGTCAAAAATTTAATTTGCAGTTAATTCCTTTCATTTCGAAGACCTTTCAACATGGCCGAGAAGAGGAAGTGTCGCCAATATTCGACAGAATACCTAAAATTGGGATTCATTCCATCTCCTTCCAACATACAGCTTCCGTTTTGTCTTCTTTGTGAGAAAACATTTTCAAATGAAGCAATGAAGTTTTCCCAACTGAAAGACCATTTGGTAAGAATTCATTTGGATAAAGCTGACAAACTGGTATCGTTTTTCCAATCCTTAAAGGCCAAGTTTGAGGGTCGCAGCACTGTTGAGAAGTTATTTGGAAAATTGTCACTCAGCGCCGACAAGGGGCTCATTTGTTCCTATGAAGTATCTTTTTTGATAGAAAAATGTGGCAAACTTCACACTATCAGAGAAACGCTGATTTTACCAGCAGTGAAACAGATTGTTGCCACCATGTTGGGGCAAGCACTGTCATGCAATCGATTCCTTTGAGCAATGACACTGTATCAAAAAGAATTGATGAAATGGCTGCTGATGTGGAAGAAAGGCTTATTGACACCTTGAAAAGTACAGAATTTGTGATGCAGATTGATGAGTCAACGATTCGTAAAAATGAAGCCTTGTTATTGGCTTATGTCCGTTTCATCAACGGAAATGAAGAGATCAGGGAAGAACTGTTATTTGCTCAAAATTTAGCCACCGACACAAAAGGTTCTTTGATATTTAAAAAGGTTGAAGAGTTTTTTAATGAGAAAAACATCTCTTTGACAAATGTTGTGGCATGTGCAACCGACGGAGGTGCATCCATGGTTGGATGACATCGTGGATTTCAAGCTCATCTAAAATCAGTTGTACTTGGAGTTATGACTGTCCATTGCATCATTCATAGACAGCACCTTGTCTCAAAAAATTTGAGTGGCCGTTTGCACGAGTCTATACATTACGTCATTAACGCTGTGAATAAAATTAAGTCGAATGCCTTGAACAACCAACTTTTTCACAAGCTTTGTGAAGAAAATGATGAGGAGTTTGAACCGTCTCCTTTTGCACACTGAAGTAAGGTGGCTTTCAAAAGGAAAGTGTTTGTGGAGATTCCATGAACTTTTTGACACAGTTGTCGAATTTCTTGAATCCATTGATCCAAGTCTAAGCAGTGCTCTTAAACTTCGATGTCTGGATGTAGCATATCTCGCTGATGTTTTTGACAATCATTCAGCTTGTCAAATGTATGTTAAGCTGCAAGGAGATAAAATCAATTTTCTTAAGGCCAAAGGCATAATCTGCTCATTTATTTCCAAACTGGACCTCCTTGCAAGCAATATAAGGAACTGCATCAGTTCCCAAGCTTTGGTAATGAACGTCAACTCCAAGCAGAAGATTTGGACATTTTTTGCTGCCACTTGAAGCAACTAAAAGAAAATATGGAAACCAGATTCTATGATCTGATAAATCTGGAAGTGCCCACTTGCTAAATCCTTTCACAGCAGACTTTGCATAACCTCATCCCAAACTGCAAGAGCCACTGACAGATCTGAAATATGACTGTGAAGCCCAATCACATTTTCAGAGTTACAGCTATGAAGCTTTTTGGGTGAAAATGAGGAACACTTTTGATTGGGAGTACCAATAAATTTGGGAGTACCAATAAATCACCTAGATATTATCCCATAGGTCATTAGCACTTTTTAAAAGTCTATTTCCCGCCCTAGAGACTCATTAAAACCCAAACCACCATGTTTGTGTTAAATTCTACATTAACCCAGGAGCACAGCAGTCTCTTCTAAAAACTCCCATCCTTTGCCGGTAATATGGTGGCTTCCTTCCAAGCCTGTGCTTGTATTACATCTATGCATCTGATGCCACTGAAGTTTTTTAAACATAGAACATTTGTACTGCTTTTTGGGGCACAATTCTCTCATTCTGCAGCAAAACAAACCTCTTCTTTCACAGTCACAACACAATAATAAATCCACTCCTTGAATGTGCTCTGTCCCCATTTTCCTGCTCATGTGGGTGTGCAAACAAATGTCCAGATGAAGAAAGTAGTTGGGGACATATGATATCAGCCCAGTTTTTGGCATGGAAAGGGACAGCTACATGTTTCCTAAATGTCAGGGAATGAGCTCCAAGGCCATGCGAGATCGCCAGACACCTGCTCCCCACTATTCTCAGCCTTGCCTTCTGCTGTTGTCATTCTGACACTCATGGCTTGCAAACATTTTAGCCAATATTCTCAGTAGGGCAATTATATGGCATTTTGCATGCTTCTTGTTGCTATAAGGCAAGTGATTGCCAATTGCTGTAGGAGGTTGCCAAGACCCAAGAAAACACACCACGAGACCCTCCCCATAATGAACTGAACAGTAAGAAGACAGGCTTCTTGAGGACTTGAACTCCACTATTAACTTCATATGCCCTGAAGGCTGAGGACCAACAGGATATCTTGGAATGTCACCAAGGATTTCCCAGAACTTTTCCAAGCCTTTTCCTTGGAATCCAAGGATTCCAGATTTTCTTAAAGCTGGAGCTTTAATAGAAGACCCTCAATGGGGAAAACATCCTAGAAGCCTATAGCACAATCCTTATTGAGAACAGAAATGTACAATGAATTCACAGTGTCACAGACTATGGCCCAACTATGTTCTGTCCACAATCATTTGGATTGTGAAAAGGGAGGAGAGATGAATTGAGTTCTGATGAAAGTTACATTTGAATGAAAGGAAAATAAGTAAGGCTTTCAGAAACTATTGGAAAAAGATCTCCAGACTCCTGTATTTCCACAGTCAATCCAATTCAAACACAATCCCAAAAGGGGAAAGGGATAAAAATTACCTTCTGCCCTATTGCCCTCTCAGGGACATTCTCTTAGAATAACAATGTAATCATTTTTTTACTCCTTCTGAAATGAAGTAGTAAGCCTATTTACAATATTCATTAATCATATAACAGATGAGACAGTTTATTAGTAATCTAACTGCAGCTAGAACAAATTATATCATTGCTAGTGATCAATCAGATTATTTAGAGTCTTCCAAGTAGTGACAATATAATCACTGGAGTCTACAATTATTTTAGCATTGTCAGGCCACCAAAAGTCATTGTCTGTAGGCAGCTAAAAATGACTTGAGAGAATTTCAGCAATAAATATTACAGCGTGCAAAGTAATGCTCCATAAAAACGTGGACACTTCTCCCTGTATGCAACTTTGCTTTCCTTGCTTAATGAATGCAGCAGTAAGGCTAAAGTCAATTGCTCAACCTTTTCAGGAAGGCCACATGACGTTCAGCACTGCTCAAGTACCAGACGGAGGCAACTCTCAAGTTCCTTGAAAAGAGATGAAAGAGGCTATGTAAATCGAAGCACCATAAAAGTTATGTGGGATCAGCCCAGCACTGTTTTCCACAGCAACCAGGGAGACCCTAACCCTGAGAGCAAGCCAACTCTCCTAATTAATCAACATTACTGGGGTTCCTGGGTCCCGGCCTTTCCAATAGCTCCCCAACATCTGGGGTGCATGGACAAAAACTCAGGCAACCATGGCAGAGGGCGGGCTATCAGAAGACAGACAGCTCCAGGTGACCCAGGGAAAAGCAGATCTGGTCTCCAGCCAGAAGCTGACAGCATAATTACAGCTGGAGTGCAACCCCCCCCCCGCCTTGAATTCCAAAGCAGAGAAACCTGCTTCAGTGACCAAAAGAAAAGCAGATGAGTATTGGTGGAAGAAAATCCCTAAAGCAGCTGAGGTGGAATTTCCCCACCCACAGGCCCAAAAGGGGGAAAGGCCCCTGAGCAAGCTGGGAAGAGTGGATTGGATGTGGGACTGGACACAGGCCAGGATCCCAAAGCCCCTAACGGAACCCCTGGGGAGATCCATAGAGCAGCTGAGGGAGGAATTTGACTGGGCCACCATTTGGGATGACAACTCATCATGCTGCCCAAAACAGATGGGAGTTTTTACAGAGCCCTTTGAAGTGAGGAAAAGCAGGCAAGACCACAGCCCCACTTCTCCACCCACCAGAAGGAAAAGGAGTCCAAAGCTGCAACCAATGCCTTCCCCATGCAGCAGGCAGCCACTTCACTCTCTGCAAATTAGAGCCGGGGAGGAAGGCCAGCCACCTCAAATGCAGGTTTACAGAAGGTGACAGGAGGAGGGAGGAGCAGTACTCAACAAACTGCCCCAGTTCAGGAGGGCCGAATGTCAGCCTTCAAGATCTTCTATTATTGCCTTGCATCTTTTGGCTGCCATAAGTAATGGGGGGAGGAGGGGGGATCTTGTCTGGGAAGAGAGCTGGAGGTGTTACATTCTTGTGTTGTGTAATGAGGAGTGGGGGGGAATATAAATTCCTGCTCTTAAGTTTCTATTCCTCGCTTAGCTTTCTTTTCTCTGCACAGCTGCAAATCTTTATCAAAATATGTCAAGGTCAACGGACAGAGGCCTCATCACCACCTGAAGATGCCCACATGATCATATTCACAACTTTTAATTGGAAAAATCATTTGAACTATGAGGGGTGGGAACGTTTCCAACACTTTGTATATGTGATCTGTGCGCCTAATTTCTCAGATTCAGAATTCTACTGATGTTACCACTTCAAATTCAGTAAAAGTTATCTTTGCTCTAATCTAAAGAGTCTAAGTTTTCTTTCTTGAATTTTGAATGGAGCACCACCTGACATTGTCTTTATATTTCAATGTTTTCTCTCTTGCCACTTGCAATATTTGCGTTTTAATGGCTTTCTTTGTAAATCTGATGTGAACTTCTCTTGGTAAGGTATTTCTCATTGCATATCTTGTGAAGACTCGATAGACCTCATCTATTCCATCCATCATCTTCTCTTCAGTTATTTCCAAAGCTTCAGCCAATATTTCTATCATTATCTCAGCTAAATTTTGTTCTTTTTCTTCCTCTATGTTTTGGAATCTAAGATAAAATTCTGATCTGTCCATCTCCCATCTCAGCATACCACTTTTATCTTGTTCAACCACAGTTAATCTGTTATCAATGTCTCCAATCTTCTTGTCTCTTTGTTTATCTTCTTCTTCAATTTTTTGGAGTCTCTCATCATACTTCATCATCATTTGTTGGATGTTCTCCACTTTTTTATCGGTTTTCCCTATTCTTTGTTCAATGTTCTCTATTCTCTTTTCAATATTCTCTTATCTTGTTTGAATATTTTGAATTCCTTGCATAATCATCTGCAGGGTCACTTTTTCTTGTTCTTTTTCTTGCCTTAACATTGTCTGTATTGAACGTTGTCCTCTAGATCAGGGATCCCCAACCTTTCGACGCCGCGGCCCGGTTCCAGCGTCAGCTGGCGCCAGCGGCCCGGTTCCGCGTCAGCTGGGCGCCGCCATCTTTTTGACGAAAAATCACTTCCGGTGACGTCACGGAAGTGATTTTAAATCAAGGCCGCGGCAGCGCTTCTGGTGAGCTTTTTCGGGTAGAAATGGCTTTCTACCGGAAAAGCTCACCAACGCTGGCGCCGCCATCTTTTTGACGAAAATTGGTTTTTTTACCAAAAGATGGCGGCGCCCAGCAACCAGCGGCCCGGTAAGGCTTGTTCCGCGGCCCGGTACCGGTCGGGGACCGGCGGTTGGGGACCCCTGCTCTAGATGGTGGAGAGGAAGAAGTAGAAGTTGAAGAACCAGGAGCTGTTAACTTCCTACTCACTTTGAGGAATTCAAAATCTTCAGGTTCTTCTAGACCTTAATCCAGTTGTGAAATAACCAATTGCAGTTCCAAATAAAAATAGTAGGAAAAAAGCCAAATAGTAATAATAATAAAAAAAGAAGAAAAAATTTCTTCAGGTTCTTGTATACCTTAATCCATTCGGTTGGTTAGATGACAGTAAAAATTCAAAAATGAAGGAAAAGACCATAAACACACCATGAACACCCCCCCCCAAAGTTGTAACATCCTAAAAAAGGTGAAAAAGTGAAGAAAAAGGCTAAAAAAAGAAAGGAAAAATTCTTCAGGTTCTTCAACACCTTAATCCAATTAAGAGGTCTCAAATATAAAAGGATGCATAAAAAAAACAAAAAAAACCAATATAGAAGGTAGATGGAAAGACAAAAACACCAGGAAGGGAGAGAGAAGAAAAAGGCTACTCCCTTAAAAAGAAAAGGAAGGGAAACATTAATACTAAAGCTTTTCCTTTAAAATAAAAAGCAGGTGTAGAAATTTAACTTCCAAAAACAAGAAAAAAAAGCAAAGACAAGTTCCAAAGAGCCAAAAATCCAAATAGCTATTACAAAAAAAAGTAAACTGATGAGGAGGGGTAGCACAGCTTAGAAAGAATAAAAAGAGCACACTGCACTTTGTTTAATTATCCAAGGCTCTTGTTATAACTATCTTCTCCAAAGACTTATCACCTTTTCTTTTCCTAAGCTTCAACACCAGACTCCAGCTGTTGATAGAAACCCAGAAGAGCACCTGCAATAATACTCTCCAATGCTCTTCCCTCTATCTTATCAAACAGGCAATGTCCTTGAAAAAAAGTATCAGTTCTTTCTCAGCTTTGTCTGGTCAAAAGAAAAATAGAATATTTCCAAGCCTCTAGTTGGCAGTGTTACAAAGTTTCTTTAGCTTTCACTTTCCCCCTCCTTTTCCAAACAAAATATAATAAGAATTAATTAAAAAAAGAAAAAGATATTTTAAAAAAATAACTAAAAGGGAGTCTCTGGCTTCAGAATATTATAAAGTCAAAAAGGAGAAAAGAAGAGAGAAAAAGAAGAGAGAAAAAACAGTCCAGTTTCAAAATATAAGATCATGTGTAGAAAATCCAGCAATAAGAAAAAAATATATATTACTTTGACATTCCTGTTTAAAATCGCCGCTTAATCACTTCTGTCAAAACTTTTACAGATTCTTTCTTGCCCTTAGGGTGTCCTTTCAAGTCTTAAAATAAAGAAAAAGTTCTCACCAAACCGGCACACTCTCTCTTTCCGTTCTCTTTCGTTTTGGAGCTGTCCCAACTTCAGCAGCTTTAATGGCTGCCTCTTTGCCGCTGGCAAAAAGAGCTTCTCCTGGATCTACCAGGGACTTTGTGATATCCCTGGGATTGACAGGATGCGCTCTTTACAATCACCGTCTCATCGGGACAGTTTAGATCCACTTGGACCGTCCAGGAGCAAAGATATCGGCAGCGATCTCAGACCTCCAAGATCGCATGCCGTATCGTCGTGACGCCAGCTCCGCCCTCGGCTTGACTTTCTTAAAGGGGAAGGGTTGTTTTAAAATTTTTACACTGCTGTTGGGAGGAAATACTTCCCTGGACAATCAGCACTTTGAAGAAATAATTGAATAATGAAGCGGAGCTGTCAGAAAGAATCTTTTAATGACAGAGAACCAAGATGAGTGACATTCAGCAAGGCTTCTTGGCTAGCTAGAAACATTGACATTCAAATGTGAGTTTACATACCTTTTCTGAGTTTTGGTCTAAAACTGGTTTTTGGTGAAGGTTTTAAAAAATAAGGTGTTTATTGATGGGATAATTTTTCCTATTCAGCTTCAATAAGCAACAGCTATTGTTGTGATTTGATTATTTGTATTGTGTTTGAATATTTTTCCTGCCTTATGGTTTCTTTTTCTATCAGGGAAGGGGGTCTTCCTTCACTGCTTTAGTGGTATCTGGCATTGTCCTTTTGGGGTATACTTCCAAGAGGCAGGATGCAAGCTTGGCACTGATTTTTTTTTACTGCCTTTCTGGGGGGCATGTGACCTTTCCTTAAATCTGGATGATTTCCTTAGGATATCTTGTGAGGTGAGTGAGACCAGCTGGTATCTCTAAGGATTGCTTTTCCTGGGTGTGCTTTTTCTGGAGAGCTTAAATAACCTCTCTGCTAAAGGGTTTCACTCTATGAGCAAGAGTTGGCTGCTGATAGTTATCATTGCATTTTAACTATTTTAACTCCTCAAGGTGCTCTGGCACCCTGCCTGATTTGTAACAATGGTTTGCAGGTATTTTTAATCTAATGGTTGGTATTTAGGGCAGCTTTTTGCAAGCAAAGAAGCCTTTTGCATTTTTGTACAGGTAATCCTTGACTTACAACAGTTCATTTAGTGACCATTCAAAGTTACAATGGCACTGAAAAAAGTGACTTATGACCATTTTTCACACTTACAACCATTGCAGCATCCCCACTGTCATGAGAGGCCAGGCAAGGAGAAGCGCCCCTTGAGTGATGTTGAGTTGGCCATGATCACCCAATCACATGACCACCAAACCACACCCATCAACTAAGCCACGCCCACAGAACTGGTTGTTAAAAAAATTGAATCCCACCCCTGGGACTAACTATAACATATATGGGAAAGAGAAACAGAAAGAAAAGACAGGCACAAAAAATACTAGAAGAAGCATATAAGAGGCTGGAGAAGGAACTTCAGAGAAATCCACAAAGGAAGGACATACAAAACAAAATGAACTTAACAAAGCACAACATGGAAATAATAGATAAAGAAGAACTAGCACAAAAAATAAAAAGTTCCAAACAAAACCTTTTTGAAAATGCAAATAAACCAGGTAGGTGGCTAGCATATAGACTGAAGAAAGAGATGGAAAAGAAATGGATCTCTCAACTAACAGATGATAAAGGTAACCTTTGCTATAGAAATGAATAGAAAAAAGAAATAGTCCAAAAATATTATGGGGAACTATATGAACAAGAACAAGGGGATGAGGAGAAATCAAAGAACATTTTTAAAAAGCAGAATTACACAAAGTACCAGAAGAAATTAAAACAATGCTATAGGGAAGAATTACAATGATGGAATTAACAGAAGCAATTAAAAGACAAAGCAATGGGAAAACACCAGGCCTGGATGGTCTACCAGCAGAACTGTATAAAACCTTGCAGGACTCCCTGAGCAACACACTGTTAGAAGTGGTAAATGAAGTACTGATAGAGACAAAACTCATGAATATAAGCTTACATTAGTTTTATACCGAAAGAAGATACTGATCTACAACAGATTAAAAATTATAGACCAATATCATTGCCGAACTCGGATTATAAAACATTTGCTTCAATAATGGCAGAAAGACTAAACAGATTTTTAAACCAGTTTATGCATCCAGACCCAGGTTTCTACCCAAGAGACAAATACAAGACAATATGAGAATAATCCTGAACACTTTGGAATATTATGAAGTGCATCCAGAGAAACAGATGGCATTGATATTCTTAGATGCAGGCTTTTGATAACATGAACTGCCAGTTGATGCTGGCACAAATGGAAGAGGTTTATTAAAATGATTAAGACAATATATTACAAACAATATGCAAAAGTGATGGTAAATGGAGAATTGACTGAAAAAATTAACATTAAAAATGGAACAAGGCAAGGGTGCCCCTTGTCACCATTACTATTTGTATTAACTTTAGAAGTGTTAAATAGAAATATTAGGAAAGATAATGAAATAAAAGGGATAGATCTCCAAAAACAAGGGACATGTATTGATTGGTGGACATATCTCCAGTTATAAAATAGATATAAAAAAGATATAAAAGATTTTGGAATGTATTCGGAATCACAACAATTGGATAAAATTTTATTAGGCCCAGATGAAAAAAACATTACAAAAAATTATAAACTTTTGTTAGAGGTAGAATTAGAAGAAGTTGTTGTTAAGGGATGTATGATAGCTTGGGCTCAAAACATAGGGCATAATATAAAATTGACAGATTGGGAAAGTATTTGGAACCAAACCTACAAATTAACAAAATCGGCATCTATAAGATGTTCTATAGATGGTATCTACCCCCAGCGAGATTGGTGAAGATATACCCCAACATGAGTCCGGTATGTTGGAAATGTAGAAAGAAAAATGTGGTGGTCTTGTCCTGAGGCCCAGAAATACTGGCTTAAAATTAAATATTGGCTGAAAGAAATTCTTAAGGTTCAACCAGAACCTTTGGAACCAGAATTATTCTTGTTAGGGATATTTAAAAAGAAATATGGAAAAAACATAAAATATATTGTATTATATATTTTAATGGCTGCCAGAATAGCTTACAGTCAATGCTGAAAGCATAACTGTATTGCCCAGATGAACTAATCATTCAAAAATTATGTGCTGAAATGGACAACTGACTTTAATGTTACAAGAGAAAGATGATTTTAAATCAGGGGTGGGCAAACTTTTTGGCTCGGGGGCCTCATTGACTTTTAAAATTTGACAGACGGGCCGCCACCTGGTGTCGAAATGCCTGTCATTACAAGTCAAAATCAAATGAATGCAATCATTCAATCATTCACATCAAACCTTAATTCTGTACCAATCTTTGGCGGGCCGAATTAAAAAGACCAACAGGCCGGATGTGGCCCGCGGGCCGTAGTTTGCCCACCCCTGTTTTAAATATTACAAAACCTGGGGAAAATGGTATAATTGGATTGAATTAAGACAGATGGAAAATGAAGGAATTTAAGATAAGCAATTTATAGATTAAATGTATATATTTGCACAAATTATATATATTTGTAAATATGCACAAAAGATAGACATGTATGAGATTGATGTCACAGAACTGTTAATGTAATGATCATCTTTTTGTTTTTAAAAGACAAAAGACTAATAATTTTTTTTAAAGAAATAAAAGGGATAGAAATAAGAAAGGAGGAATACACATTACAGGCATTTGCAGATTATCTGGTTTTTATATTAGAAGAACCACTAGGAACAGGACCTAAGTTGATAAATAAGATAGAGGAATATGGAAAAGTGGCAGGACTGAAAATAAATAAAGGGAAAACTAAGATTTTGGTTAAAAATATGATAGAGAAAAAAAAAAAGAGTTAATGGAGAGATTAGATATTCAGATTGCAAAGAAAGTAAAATATCTGGGGATCCAGTTAATGGCCAGATGTGGAACGATTAAGGAAGATAACTATTATAAATTAAAAAAACAAATCAAGACAGACTTGGAAAAATGGGGCAATATGCAGCTATCACAAACAGGAAGAATTGCAACGATTAAGATGAATATATTACCAAAAGTGTTGCATTTGTTTCAAACAATTCTGATAAAACTGGAGAAAAAATATTTTGAAGATATTAACAGAATAGTATTGATATATATATGGAAGGGAAGAAAGTAAGAATTAACTTTAAAATGTTACAGGATGCGAGAACCAGAGGAGGGTTTGGGTTACCTAATTGGGGATTATATTATCAGGCTACGGTATTAACTTGGATGAAAGGATGGATTATGTTAAGAAACACAAGGTTGTTGACGTTGGAGGGGCATGATCTGCAATTCAGCTGGTATGCTTTTTTATGCTACAAGATACATGGTTATTTCCAAAGATATTTTGTTAGGAATGCTTTATTGTTAATATGGGAAAAAACTAGAGAACATTGTTTGAAAATTCCAGTCTGGTTATCGACAATGGAAGCATTTATACACCCAAATATTTGTAAAATGGGAACTATTGTTAGATATAAGGATATATTTAATGAAAAGAGTGAGCTCAAAACCAAACAAGAACTGAATGAACAAGGGGTTGATATGCATTGGTATTCAACACAATCAAGATATGAAAAAGTTGTTAAAGCTGAAGATATCCATAAGGAACTGACAGAACTGGATAAAATACTAACAGGAATGGAAGACAAGCTGATTAAAAAACTGTATTGTTATTTATTAGGTGTTAAGTTAGAAGAAAAGTAAGTAAAGAAAACGATTATAGCATGGGCGAAAATTTTTGGGTATACCATAGAATTAGACAAATGGCAGAAGTTATGAGAGAGAAATTATAAATTAATATTGACAGCATATAAAGAAAATTTGTACAAGATGTTTTATAGATGGCACTTTGCACCAGCAAAACTGGCAAAGATAAATCAGCCAAATGCTAGAAGTGCCATCAGACACCCAGAACATATTACCATATGTGGTAGACATGCATAGAAGCTAAAAGATATTGGACAACCAATTCATAAAAATTGAAAGGAAATGTCTGAAGATACTGGCGTTTTTGTCTTCCTCCTCTCATAAAGGATAGCAAGCCCAGAAATCAGACATAAAGCTGGCAGTTGTGGTGCTGGGTTAATGGTAACCAAGCAGATCACCACTTCCAACTGCATTATCTCAAGCCTTCTTGCCACTCTGCCACAGGTTGTCCAGATGGGAGATATTTTCTTTTCCAGGGAAAAACCATTTTTAAATTGGAATATCAAAGATTGGTTTCAACCTGCCTTAGCAGTGGGTTTTTATTACATGGGGGCTCTCTTGTGTCTTAGCAAATGGTTTAAGTTGAGACATGTTCACATTTTAACAGTTGTGAAGATGAGCCTGAGACTACCACGCTACAATATACAGCGTTCCCTTTTGACCTTTTAACCTTAAACAAACTTCAGACTAGTTTATAATAAAGCCACCCTACTAGTGGTGGTATTCAACTTTTTTTTACTACCAGTTCTGTAGGCATGGCTTGGTGGGCATGGCTTGGTGGGACTCGGTCTCTAAAAGGAAGAAGGCATGGGCAGGGCCAACTGATTCAAATCGTCCCTACCACCTCTCAGAACCAATTCAAACTGTCCCAACTACCTTGCTCGAGGTGGTGCGAGGTGGTTGAATTTCACCCCTGGTGTGGTGTGGCTTGGTGGGTGTGGTGTGGTGGCTTGGTGAGCATGGTAGGGGAAGGATAAAATCCCAATTTTCATCCCATTCCAGAGGAAGGATACTGTAAAATCTCCATTTCCACCCCACCCCACTAACCTGCTTTCCAGCTCCATTCTCCTGTGCAGGGCAACAAAAGATGACCCAGTCAATCAGCTGGGACTTGGGAGACAGCAAATTGATGGGGGTGGGGCCAACCAGAGGTGGTATTTACAGGTTCTCTGAACTACTCAAAATTTCCACTACCAGTTCTCTAAAACCTGTCAGATCTGCGTGAATACCACCTCTGCATCCTACTATACTGGTAGTTTCTTATATCAGATATTTTGGCACAGGTACAGTCTGGCCAACAGTGGTGGATTTCAAATAATTCCACCATTGGTTCACCAAAAATGTGAGCGCATGTGCAGCTTCTGCGCATGTGCATGCAGCTTTCATGTATGTGCGCACATATGGCTTCCACACATGGGTGCATGGCTTCGCGCATGTGCAGTTTCTGCCACATGGTGAAGCTCAACCGAGCAGCCTTTCGGGGCCTGCTTCCCTGAATTTCTGCTCTCCGGGGCAACAGCTGCTTTTCTTTGCATTGCTGGGAGAGCGTCTTGTGCAATTTAGCAGCTGTGAGCTACTGCTTTCCTCTAAGACCCATCCGGAAAATGCTGCAGCACAGAGGAGCAGCAGCCATGTTGAATGCTGTTTCTCTCAGCTGCAGCGCTTTCTGGGAGGGACTTAGAGGAAAGCGGTGGCTCACAGCTGCTAAATTGCACAAGACGCTCTCCCAGCAAGAGCAGCAGAAGAGAGAAGCAGCTGCCAACCCAGAGAGCACATGGAATGTATCCCCAAGTCACCAAGGCTCAGCAAGGGATGGAAAAAGTGGCTGCAAGTTCTCCGCTGCAGCACTTTTCAGATGGGACTTCTTACAGGTAACCATCTGGTCGATTCCCAAACTGCTTCAGCCTCCTGTGCCCGCCCCCGGCAGATCTTTGGCCTAGCACAGCAGGCCACAGGGTCAATAAATTGCTTTGGCCCAGGGGGCCATAGTTTGAGGCCAGAGGGGGCGGCATGTGGTTGGAGGCCCGGGACAAGGCCGGAGTGGGGGAATGGCATGTTCCCCAACCCAGCCAAGGCGAAGGGCGAGTGGGCAACATGCTTACTTTTGGTGAGCAGAGCGGGCGAGGTGCAGAGGCAAGGTATGGAGATTATTACCTCAGCTGCGTGGCAAAAGCAAGATATATAGGGTGGGGTGGGGTGGGGTGGGGAGGGGAGGGGTGGGTGGGGCCAGCCAGTGAAGTGATTTGCCAGTTCTCTGAACTGTGCAGAATCATTACTACCAGTTCAGTAGAACCAGTCCAAACCGGTTGAATACCACCTCTACTGGCTACGGTTACATATACTTGTAAAAAGACCCAGTGAAGGAGTGAATGTGTAATACTCTATCTAGTCACACTGGATACAGAACAACTGTATAAAGAGTAATAAATCATAATAAAGATTTATCATGGGCAATGTCAGCATTCCACAAAACCTCCATTCCAACAAATAACTCTGAGGCAGACATCCACTCCAAAATTCTTTTTATTAGAGTAGTAAAGTGGCACATTTGGAAAACCTGAATCTGACAGTTCCAGGTTTCCTTGCAATAAGTAAAAAATTACAAATCCACCCCCTGTATCCATCATTGCAACACATGCCCCAATCACCCAACATGATGTCCCAACATGAGATGTCCTCTCAACCAGGTGCAGAAATAACATGACTTAGAAGAAGAATGCTATTATGTCTAACCACACTCCAAGAAATTCCCCCTCCCATTTTCCCAGGCTCAAGAATGTGGCAGTATGGAAGCGTCTGGTGCTAATATGGCTTCCAAAGCTGACAACCATCCCCCCTTGAAAAAATCATGTCCTGAAAAATACAATAAACAAAACACAACAAGGGGTTAACTCATTTATATATTTTAAATATAGTTTATAAAATCATACATTTCAATGTCCTACCAGTCAATGAATACTTCAGCTTCAACCATAACAACACAAGAGCTAACAATAGATACAAACTCAAGGTTAATCGCACCAAACTTGATTGCAGGAAATATGACTTCAGCAATAGAGTGGTCAATGTCTGGAATACTCTATCTGACTCTGTGGTTTCTTCCCCAAACCCCAAAAACTTTAACCTTAAACTGTCTACTATTAACCTCACCCCTTTCCTAAGAGGTCTGTAGGGGGCGTGCATAAGCGCACAACGTGCCTACCGTCCCTGTCCTATTGTTTCTTTTATTTTTTTTAATTTTTCTTATATGTATCCATGTATTCATAACTATGTTTTTACTTATACCTATTATCTTGTAAGCAATTGACAAAAATAAATAAATAAATAAGAATAAATAAATTGCCACCTTAACCCCCTCTCCCCGCTCCAAGGGGACCCTTTGGCTTGTCAGGGAACTTATCATGGATTTGCTTAATCAATCTATCTGCATGTATATCCCAACTTTTCATCCAAGTAGCTTCTGACAAAGGGTAGCCTTTCCACAGCACTAAATATTGTAATCGTCTTTGGGGTAATCTAGAGTCAAGGATTTTTTTTTAATTTCATAATGTTTTTTGTCCTGTACTACCAAAAATTTGGGGGTAGCTACCAGTACGGGTCATAGATTGGAACCAACAGTTTCAACAAGCTACTATGGAAGACTGGGTGTATTTTCCCTAATAACCGAGGGAGGCTAACTTAGTCACTGGATTGATTACTTTCGATAAAGGAAAGGGACCCAGAAACTTTGGCCTCAACTTCTTCCAAGGAAGCTTCAACTTAAGATATTTAGTGGACAAAAACACTTTGTCACCCACCTTAAAAGGTGGTTGGAGAGGTCTATGTTTGTCTGCCTGTTTTTTATATTCCTCAGTTGCTTCTGCTAGAGCTTTTTTTGTATCCTCCCAACCTTTCTTTAATGAGTCCATCCACTCTGTTAAAGATATGGATGTTGGGGGTTCCCTAGGTAACTCGGGCATAGGGACAAAATCCATGCCAGTGTTGATTTGGAATGGAGTCAAGCCTGTGCTGCTGTTATTGTAAGCAACTTCTGCAACAGTAACAGTTCTGCCCAGTTCTCCTGTTGATAATTTACATAGCATCTAATGTATTGTTCTACCATGGTGTTAGCTCTCTCTGCTGCCCCGTTGGATGCAGGATGGAATGCTGAGGAAAGACCTTGGGACAAGCCAATGGACTTCAAAAACTCCCTCCAGAACTTAGCAGTAAACTGTACACCTCGGTCTGAGATTACTCTACGAGGACTCCATGAAGCCTATAGATATGGTTCACGAACAGTTTCACAAGTTTCTTAGCCATTGTCCATTACATGCTGTAAAGTGGGCTTTCTTAGGAAATAAGTCAATAACAGTCCAAATCATGGTATTTCCTCCACTTTCCGGTAACTCTACGATAAAGTCCATCACATCTTCTTCCCACAGCTTCGTTGGTTCAGCTACTTGTTGAAGGAGGCCAGGGGTTTTTCCAGTTCTGTGTTTCATTGTGGCACAAATTGAGCAGCTTTTCACATAGTCCTCAACATCAGTTTTCATTTTTGGCCACCAGAACTGTCTCCTGACTAAATGTAGGGTTTTTAAGAACCTAAAGTGTCCCCCCAACCATGAGTCATGGCTACGTTTCAGTACCATCAGAGTATTGGGTACATAAATCTTGGTTCCTTTCCAAGCCAATCATTCATTGTCAAATTGGGTTGATGTTCAACAAACCATGGATTGGTTAAAAGTGCTGCTTACAACTTAGTTGTCAGTTTGTCTTCTAGGCATCTAGGACTGCATTTGGCTCGGCCTCGGGTGGTTACTTGGCCTGCGGGTTGGGCTTCTGATATCATAGTTCATACTACCTCTTCCTAGCAAACGCCAAATTGGGGTTTTCTTGACAAGGCATCCGCTAATAAGTTTTTTTCCCCCGGGATATATTTCAGTCTAAAGTTGAATTTCTTAAAGTATTGAGCCCAGTGAACCTGTTTAGGGGAAAGCTTCCGAGGGGTCTTCAGAGCCTTGAGGTTTTGTGATCAGTCCACACCTCGAAAGGCTCCGTAACTCCCTCCAGGAAATTCCTCCAAGATAGTAAAACCCATTGCACAGCAAAAGCCTCTTTTTCCCAAACTGCCCACCTATGTTCTGTGTCAGTCAACTTTTTTGACACATAAGCACAAGGCATCAGTTGGTCTTGAGAGTTCTTTTGAAGTAGTACCACCGCAATAGCCACATTACTGGCATTGGCTTGGACTACAAAAGGTTTCGTTGGATCTGGATGTTGGAGGATAGGCTCCGGTGCAAAAAGGCATTTTAAAGTTTCAAAAGATTTTTGACAATTCATTATACAAATGAGAAGTTGATTAGGTTTTGGTTTGGTTGGGGAAGGCCCAGTTTTCAGCAACTCTGTTGAACCTGGGTGACCTCAGGAAAAATTGTCTATAAAAATTTGCAAAACCCACGAAGCTTTGAAGTTGTTTGTGTGTTTTTGGTGGCTGCCAGTCTAGCACTGCCTTCACCTTTCCAGGATCATTTCAATCCCCTGATTTGACACTCGGTAGCCCCAGATAGACCAAAGATTCTTTATGGAATTCGAATTTTGACAGCTTTGCATATAATTTGGTGGCTAAAAGTTTTTTCAGTACTTGCCTGACTAATTTGACATGTTCTTCGATGGTCTCGCTGAATATAAGAATGTCAACCAAGTACACAAGGACCCCCTTGTACAAATGCGTATGTAACATTCATTGATCTGTTGCATAGATACAACTGGGGGCCCTTAGAGTCTGAAAGGCATGACTTGGAACTGAAAACTCCTCAGAGGGCAGTTAAACACCGTTTTCCATTCATCTCCCTCCTTTATGCAGATTTGGCAGTAGGCTTCTCTCAGATCTAGCTTGGTAAAGATTTTGCCGTTGGACAGGTAATTTAGCAAGTCCTTCATTGGGGGAGGGGTATGTGTTTTGTATGCACACCACATTCACACCATGAAAATCCACGCATAATATGAGACCGCCATCTTTCTTCTCATTAAATAATACCGGGGCTTTCAACCTAGATTTTGCCGGTTCAATGAAGCCTCTGGCTAAATTGGTATCAATGTATTTCCTCAACTCAGTCATCTCGGCTGGTGTCATGGAGTACATCTTTGGTTTGGGCAGCTTTGCCCCAGGTTCTAATTCGATGGCACAATCAGTGGCTCAATGAGGGGGTAGGATGTTGCATTCTGTTCTATATTAGAATACTCGAAATACCCTCGTCTGATTGGTCCACACATTCTGCAAGCTGATTGGTTAACTGAACTACTGTGATTGGCTCCATACAAATCAACCGCGATTGGCCGGGCCGATCGTGGGAGATTCAAAGAGCCGTCATTGGCTGCAAGCCGCGAGCAATCCCTATATGAAGGGCTGCCACGGCTCCAAGATCTTGTACAGATCTATACATAAAATAAAGAGCTGAAAAGTCACACTGGTCTCGAGTCTCCTTTCCCGCGATTTAACACTGGCGACGAGGGTGGGATTCTGAGACAAAGAGACCAGTCGAGCACATGGCAACCAGAACTGAACAACCGACAAGATGGCTGCCAGCAACTCGCCACCCACACCATTCAATCAGGTGGCAGAGGACTGGGAATTGTATATTGATCGATTCCTCATGTTCCTCGAGAGCAACAACCTGAAAGACGCAAACGACCAGAGGAAGAGAGCCGTGTTCCTGACACACTGCGGGCCTGCAGTGTTCAAGATGGCCAAGGTGCTGGCCAAACCCCAAGATGTGAAGGAGATGTCATGGACAGATCTGGACCAGCTACTGCAAAACCATTACGCACCAGCCGTTCCCAACCTCATTCGGAGGCATGAATTTTACAGAAGGGGAAAGCATCAGCGACTTCGTGGCAGCCCTAAGGAACCTCGGGGGTGTGTGGCTTTTCCGACATGGACAAGGGTCTGAGAGACCACGTGGTTCTCGGATTAAGAGACCCCATACTCCAGAGTCGGCTGATGGCTCGAACGGATATCACAGTCACCGAAGCCATCGCCGAAGCCACCGAAGCCGAGGCCGCGAAACAGTCAGCAGCCAAAATGCGACAAATGAACACGATAGACCGGCAATCACCCACGGAAGCTACACCAGCCCCAGACAAAAGACCAGAAGCAAGCCAAAAAGCCACGACCACGCACCACAGGGATGTCGACTCCTTTTCCGAGACCGAAGATGATGATGAGGAAATCCACAGATTACAATCGGAACGAGACCGATGGGAGCGGAGAGGTTGTAAGTCGGGGTTTCAATGTGCCGGGTGCGGAGGAGACCATCCCCGTTCAGAGTGCCGGTTCCTAGACGCCATTTGCCGGCACTGTGAGAAACAGGGGCACATTGCCAAGGTCTGTTGGAACAAAAGGAATTACAGCCTGAGGCGACGCGACAGCACCCCCCAGAACCAGAGACAGGCACGCAGAAAGCCAGTGGAGCTGCGACGGCAGAAGCAAGCAGCTCAGCGAAAGCTCATCGGAAGGAAGAGACCCACCAGACGGTCACCATTGGGCACTCGAACACAACCGATGCCCAAAAAGTGCATGTGCAGGTCAACATCGAGGGCCAGCCGTGCAACATGGAGGTGGATTCCGGATCCTACCTCTCCATGGTTTCCTGGAATACAATTAAGCGCCTGGTACCCAGCATACATAGACGGGAGTTGGAAAGCCAGAGACTGACCCTAAAAGACTACCAGGGGAACTGGATCCCCGTGGTCGGAATTGGACATTTTCACATAGTCTTCAAGGGACACGCGAAGGTACTCCCGCTGACCATTGTGGATAGAGACCGCCCAAGCCTGCTGGGACTGGAATGGTTCGCACCATTGGGGATCGAGGTGACTGGCATCAACCACGTCGCAGAAACAGACTGGGAGGAGAACCTCATGAAGGACTTCCAGGAGGTCTTCAACGGTGAATTAGGCAAGTACCGTGGGTCCCCAATCTCATTTAATCTGAACCCAAATATTACCCCGATCTGCCTTAAGCCAAGACGAGTGCCCTTCGCGCACAAACCCAAAATTGATGAGCAACTAGACAAGCTCATTGCACAAGGGGTCCTGGAACAGATAGACCATGCACGGTGGGAAACCCCAATAGTCACCCCCATAAAGCCAGATGGGTCCGTGAGAATCTGCGGTGACTACAAGGCCACCCTCAACCACGCATTGCAGCAGAGTCCCGGTGGTACAGCACCTCCTACACTCGCTGGGGGAAGGAAAAGTATTTGCAAAGCTCAACCTGGCACAGGCATAGCAACAGCTGCCAGTCGACGCCAAGACAGCTGAGGCACAGACTATTGTGACCCACAGGGGGGCATTCCGTTGCAAAAGACTCCAATTTGGAGTCAGCATGGCCCCAGGGGTATTCCAGAGTCTAAGGGAATGATTATTACAAGGAATAAAAGGGGTGGTGCCTTATTTCGATGACGTGCTAGTATCGGCGAAGAACAAAAACCAATTGGAAAGCCGCCTCATGGAAGTCCTGCAAAAATTTAAAGAGGCAGGACTCAAAGTAAAAAAAGAAAAGTGCCAACTATGCACAGAGAAAGTAGAGTTCCTGGGGTATTTGATTGACAAAAATGGAATCCACCCCACCGAAAGTCATCAAAGAAGCCCCTAGACCTCAGAATAAAACGGAGCTGCAAGCTTTCCTCGGACTTATTAACTTTTATAATGTTTTTTTGCCACAGAAGGCAACAACAACTGCAGAACCCCTACATAGGCTGTTAGACAAGACAGCCACCTGGTCCTGGGGCAAGCGGGAAGAAAACGCATTCCAGAAAATAAAATACCTGCTAACATCAGAATCAGTCCTCATGCAGTACAGCGAAACCCTACCGCTGACCGTGACCTGCGACGCTTCCCCATTTGGTGTCAGAGCCACACTCTGCCAGACAGGAGAGAAGCGCCAATCGCATTCTTCTCCAAGACATTGTCCAGGGCAGAGAGGAATTATAGCCAGCTGGACAAGGAGGCGCTAGCAGCGATCTCTGGCGTGAAGCGGTTCCATGAATACCTATACGGTAGGACATTTTCCCTTATCACTGATCATAAACCACTCTTAGGAATACTGGCAGGGAACAAGGCCACCCCAAACATATTGTCACCAAGGATGACAAGGTGGTCCGAATTCCTTGCCGCCTACAACTACCAACTAATACACCGACCAGGAAAAAGCATCTCACACGCAGACGCACTGAGCCGCTCCCCCCTACCTGACCTGGAAGGCAACCCGGCACCCACCACATCTATACTACAGATAGAGACATTACCCAATCCACCCCTTACCGTGTCAGACATTGCCAAAGAAACTAATACAGACCGGCAACTGGCGCGAGTTTTGAACTGGGTGGAAAAAGGGTGGCCGGAAACCGATGGCGGCGACCAATTTAAACATTTCCGGAACTGACAGACTGAATTATTTACACAAAGGGGCTGTATATTATGGGGGGACAGAGTTGTGGTTCCGGGGACATTACAAAAAAGAGTGCTGGCCATGCTGCATGAGGGACACCCAGGCATCGTCAAAATGAAAGCCCTGGCCAGGAGTTACGCTTGGTGGCCAGGGATGGACAAAGATATTGAGACATGGATGGCGACATGCGGAAAATGCCAGAAACCCCTCCCGCACCTACTCTCGAATGGGAAACCCCCAGGGGGCCGTGGTCAAGGGTCCATATAGATTTTGCCGGAACCACAAAGGGACATACATTTCTAATAACGGTTGACGCTTACTCGAACTGGCTGGAGGTTAGTGTCATGCAATCTACCACCACGGAGGCCGTTATCAAAAAACTAACAAAACTGTTTGCCACCCATGGACTACCGGACTTGCTACTGTCAGACAATGGGCCGCAATTCACGGCGTTGTCATTCAAAAAATTTCTCGCCGAACGGGGTATACGACATGCTTTGACAGCGCCCGCTCATCCGGCAGCGAACGGGCGGGCGGAATGAATGGTTCGTTACACAAAAGACACGCTAGAAAAAATGGACACCAGGGACATACACGACAAAATAAATAAAATGCTCATGATACAACACATAACACCCAGCACGTCAACAAAGCAGAGCTACTGATGGGCAGAAAGTTACGATCACAACTAGATAGACTGCACCCAACATACAACCCCGATAAACCACAAGACTCGTCTAGTAAATACCGCATATTTACTCCGGGAGATGCAGTTTACGCAAATTTTTTTACAGGGGACCCACTCTGGGTACCAGCCAAAATAACCCAGGTGACGGGCCCCCGGTCATACCGGCTGGAAACAGAAGATGGAAGAAGCTGGAAATGACACATCGACCAACTGAGGTCAAGAACAACCACCGACAACACGGGTAACACACAAACACCACAAATGGACATTAATTTAAAAAAAACAGAGGGGGGGGAGAAACCCCAAACATTAACCAAAAGGGAAGAGGAAACCCTCCCAGAACACAACAACAACCCGAACACCCCCATCCAACACCCATAGGCAGAAAGATAAACCAACAATACTTACTGGCAGACGACCTTGGCAGAAGGGAACCGGCAGCGGACGATCAGCGCAAAGCCTCGCCTAGAAGGAGCAGCCAAGCCAGCTCAACCAGCCCGGAAAGACCAGCAGCAGAGCCATCAACTCGACCGAACCAGGTGGGAGTTGCAGCAATAGGCCGGACTCACCCTTCCAGGCAGTTCCATCGAGAAGGACGGGAGCAACAAGGATCCCATCCGAACCAGCCGAAGACAACACCACAACTGAGCTGCGCAGGTCAAGTAGACACGTAAAAAGCCCTGCCTACTTACGGGACTACGTTACGTAGGACTGAACCAAGAGGGGAGGGGTGTTCTATATTAGCATACTCGAAATACCCTCATCTGATTGGTCCACACATTCTGCAAGCTGATTGGTTAACTGAACTACTGTGATTGGCTCCATACGAATCAACCACGATTGGCTGGGCCGATTGTGGGAGATTCAAAGAGCCGTCATTGGCTGCGAGCCGCGAGCAATCCCTATATGAAGGGCTGCCACGGCTCCAAGATCTTGTACAGATCTATACATGAAATAAAGAGCTGAAAAGTCACACTGGTCTCGAGTCTCCTTTCCCGCGATTTAACACATTCCTCCTCACTAAAAGCCTCAGCCAAGTCTCTGCATTTTTTAGGAACCTGGAATTTGCCTGGAGGAAAGTCTGAAGCAGTAGTTGCTGTTTCTGGCTGTGGGCTCCTGTTGGGTGGCAGTCTTTTTTCAGGAGGGATCAGGGGCAGCGGGCCAATGCCAATTATGATTTTTCCGGTACGCATATTCCCATTTAATGGTAGGGGCCCATTTATCAAACCAAGAAAGTCCCAATATGACAGATTCTGACATTTTTGGAGCTACTATAAATCATATGAGTTCACAATGCCTTCCCATTTCTAATCTGATCAGTTCTGTAATTTGGATGCCTGGGACTCCTTCAATTAACATTCCATCTACCTGTTCAAACTTGATTGGGTGTTTTAAGGCTTTAGTTTTTATCCCTATTTGCTCAACAATAGGAACCCAATCAGGCATCTGGAACATCTGGTATCTATTACTGCTTCTAACTCCCCAGCTTCCCCAGTATCAGGCATCACCAACTTCACTTTAACTGTAAAAAGGGGGATGGCTGCATTCACCATGGGGTCCTCATTCTCATTTGCCTTTCCGGAAAGAGTTTCTTTCGCCAGAGGTTCCTTGCTCTCTTCTGTGGGGAAGGGAACCTCTACAGCTTGTCTAGCAAATTGACTGGTGTCTGGGGGATTCTGTGGAGCTCTCCTACCTCTGGCAGATGTTCTGGGCCTTGGTTGTGGAACCAGTGCAGGGGCCAGCTATTCGGAAGCCTGATATCCAGCTTGACTGCAACAGTAGCATTTGGTAATTCCTGTAGGTTGGGTAGGAGCAGCTTCAGCAGGTTTAGTCTGGCCAAAGTTCTCCTAGAGGGCTTCTCAGAGGGAGGTTTTCGGTGTAGGTGAATTTCTCTATCCAGAACAATGGACATGGCATACCAGTTTTGCAGTTGCTCTGGTACCCCTTGGATGCCACAGGCTTTTCTGACTTCTGGATCAATGGCTTCTTTAAAATAGTGCAGAAGTATCCTGTGAGGCCAATGCATGAGGTTGCCTGTGATCCATCTAGGCTGGGGATCCACACAAAGTCTTTTATGGGTTGATTACCTTGCTTCATCTCCTTTGTCTTCATTTTCACCTACTCTGTCAGGGTCTTCAAGTCTAGCCTGGAGCGACTCAACAAATGCATCTGCATCATTTAGCTCCACAGTGTCCTCATTGTACAACTGGACTATCTAGGTGGAAGTGTCTCCTTCATTCATCCCATCTGTAATTGCAGAAACTAGGTCGTGCTCTGTTTCGTATTGATTTCTATATTGATCTATATATGCCCAGATTCAGCTGAGGAAATAAGCAAGTTTTTCAGGCTTCCCATCAAATGTTGCTCTAAACCTTGGTGGGGCTGGCCTGGCTGGTGGAATCGCCATGGCGACTGCCCGCTAAGCTGAAATCTGTGGGGGCGCTACTACAGGCGGCAGAAGGGGACCCTGCAGGGGCATTCTGAGGGGTGGCAGAACAGTGGGCAGCAGTGGAGCAGGAATCTGCTGTGCTGCTGCTGGCTGCTGAATAGGGGCCATATGCTGAACTGGTTGCCGTGTTGAAAAAGGGGGGGTGGTGGCTGCAGCCTGCTGCTGGATCTGACCCATTACTGCACTGGGATTGTTCTGCAAATTGGCCCCATGGTGGTCCTGAACCAGGTGGTGCAACCGGTGCTGGCATCCACTGGCATTGGATCCACCCATGACCAGGATAGAATCCCCAGCCTGGGGGAATACACTCCACAGGGGGTAGCATAACCGCTGGCTGGTGTAGAGGGGCAATTGGAGGTTGCAGCATCCCAAATGTTGTCTGCATCTGCTGTCTCCCCCTTGCTGCTTGCCCCTGCCGTGCTGAGTTGATTCTTTGATTATCTCTAGCTGAGTGGAATGTTGCCGATGCCACACAGGCACCAATGCCAGGTCCTAAATCAGGAAAAATGAATGTGAGTTGCATTAAGTTCAATCTCAGTTGGGGAGGTTGTTCAAAGTGCTCCGAAAGCCCTGCCAACAATTGGCTTTGGGATGGAGGCAACAGGTTCCAGTCTCCAGAGCTATCAGACTCCAAAGCCCCCATAACTCTCTATTCTGGATTGTGGCCTGACTTCATTGGGCTGGAGTAGGAAAGGTATTCAGGCAGCTTCTCCTCCGGTCTCATCTCTGGATTCAGATCAGTGTGGTAACTTTTCCAGGAATCCGTTTATTTGGGCTGAGTGCCTAGCCTTCGCAACTTCAACAACTTGCACAAATTCTTAAGAAGGAGGATACTGGGTCTCGATCAGTCCTCTGGTATCTGTTCCAACTGCTCTTTTTGTGATCTCCTCTTTCTCCTCCATCTTCACTGAGTCTTTGCACTGCCTGAGCTTTAGATCGGTACTGGGACCTCAGCACCCCAGATAGCCCCCTTTCAGGGTACTGGTAGCTATTAGAGATTCAGGATAATGTCAGTGTTCCAGAAAACCTCCACTCCAACAAATAACTCTGAGACAGACATCCTCTCCAAAATTATTTTTATTAGACTAGTAAACGGGCACATCTGGGGAATCCCAAAACTGAAAGTTCCAGGTTTCCTTGTAATAAGTAAAAAATTACAAATCCACCCCCTGCATCCATCATTGCATCACATGCCCCAATCACCATCTGTCCCAACATGAGATGTCCTCTCAACCAGGTGCAGAAATAACATGACTTTGAAGAAGAATGTTATTATGTCTAACCACACTCCAAGAAATTCCCCCCTCGCATTTTCCCAGGCTCAAGAATGCGTCAGTGGGAGAGCATCTGGTGCTAATATGGCTTCCAACGCTGACTGCAAAGAAGTTCACAAACAATGGTTTGGTTTATTAGCCAGTTGGCCATTAGTTTTATTTGCAGATAGCTGAAAATGTGACTTCTAATAATGAAAATCAAAGAGCACAGTGAAAAATGGATCTAAGGTTCGTAAAGTTCAAACTCATGCAAGCAGGAAAACAACCAGCCTTAAAACTGACAATGAAGATATTGAAGTGGTGGATGGTTTCTGCCTTTAATCAACTACCAGTATCAACAATAAATGACTCAGCAGTCAAGAAATGCACCAGAAATGCACTTGGAAGATCAGCCAGGAAACTTTGGAAAAGATATTCAGATGCTGTGATGTGTCTATACCTAAAAAGGTCAGAACTGAGCAGGCAATGTTTTTTTTTTCTGTGACACTCTAAGTGAAAGTTGGAATTTGAAGAAGCAAGATAGGAAATTGATGCTTTTGAACTTTCAGTTGGAAAAGACTCCTGAGAATGCAGTGGCTACTCAAGAAAACAAACTGATAGATCAGCCCAGAGTCAAATGATCCTATTTTGGACATCTTAAGTGAAGGCCCATCTCTTTGGAGAAGGCTCTACTGCTGGGAAAAGAGAAGAGGTGGGTGGACTCAGTTACAGTGGCAGAGGGTGCACAATTGGAAGATCTAAAGGATTGGGTTGAAAAAAAAGCCAACCTAGAAAAAAACTTGTTTTGTGGTTGCTAAGAAGTAATACTGATTTGATTGCACATAATTAAATCAATTAAGTTGTATTTACAATCCCCCTCTCCTATTCTACCATCTTATTCCACATGAGGAGAAAATAAGAAACAGCAGCAGGTATTGTTCCTGCTGTCTAAAATGCCTGCAGCCATTTCTTACCTGGTTTAAAACTGCAAAAAATAAATGAATGAATGCATTTGCACTATGCAAATGAAAGGCCACCCTAACAAATTATACTCTGGCAATGATATCTTAGTGTTGCAAAAAGTGATTGCCTGTCTTTTGGAGGTTACATATAAAGGCAAAACAAAATCCAGTCCCTGGGCAATTGGCATGTCCCTTCCCCCAAAATGCAGCCTTTCCCTTGATAACTTGGATCTGCCAAAGCCTTTTCATCATTAAACAGAGAGGTCCCTGATTTTCCTTGAATTTGGTCAGGTGTTAATGGAATCTGATTTACAAACTGCATTGTTTTATTAACTGATTATAACTAGACTGTTTGTTATGAAACATTGAGTATGGTATCTACATTCACATCTTTGGGACGTGAGTGAAATGTTGAAAGATTTCCAAATGATAAGTGATTAACTAGGTTTAATCAATCATGGAAAACCTAATTTACTTCAAAATGTCCTCAAAATATAGGCTGTGTTAAGATAATATAGCATTTATTGTAATCAGCTAATTAGGTAATTAATCAGTTAAAAACCAGCTAGTTAATTGAGTTAAATTCCTTTAATTGTCCTATCACAAATGTTTCTCTAATTAAAGGAATGGTTTCAAGAAACTTCTTGAAGTCTCTTCCAATGGCCTGGTGTACATCAGCCACCATTAACCATTCTTTGTACCTCCTGCAATACAACTAGCACGGGGAGCTTCCCATGGCAGGTAGAACCTACTGCCAGCCAGGTTCTCCAACAGGACCTTGCAGAAACATTTTGATTCGAGGAAGCTTCAGTTAGATCACCCACTGAAGCAGATTTAAGAGTTGAAGCAGGGACTTCAAAGCTGATTTTATTCTTGATATGTGTTTATGCTTGCATGTTAAATTGTAATCTGCTGGGAGTCATTAAGAATTAGAAATAAAAATAAACAAATAAAATGCATTAATACAAATATTTTGTAGCCTTTTTGTGCCTTTTTGATTCTAGGATTGTTATATTGACACTGTGCAGCCAAAGGGCTGTATCTCCTGATGAAATCTTGGCATATCAGAGATCTAACAATATTTTGGGCTGTGCTCTTTCGCCAGCCTCAAACTTTAGCTTGTTAAGGTGACCAACTTCTTTACAATGAATAGGAGGACACAAATAAATTGAAGAAAAAAAACACAAAGCCACTTGCGCACGGTGCACTCTTATGCATGACACACTCTCTCAAAACAATTCTCCTGTGTACAGCGCATGTGTCTCATAATCACATCTCGCCGCACTGTACTGAGCCTTGACAAATCGTCATGTCAAAATACAAATATGTCACATCACACACAATGGATCGGATTGGCATCAATCAAATACAGAGATTTACAGATTAGTCTTCAAATATCAAAAAGGAGGACATGTAGGAGGACACTTTTCGAAAGGAGGACAGAACTTACAAAAGGAGGACAGTTGGTCATCTTAACTTTGTTCCCTCTTGTGCTCAAGGCTGACCTAACTTAATTCAGTATCCTGATTGTGAGTGAATGAGTGTTAGAGTAATATTTATAGATGTCGGTCTAGACCGGGGTGTCAATGGTGGTGTCACATGGCATATTGGGACTTTTTTCCCCTTTGCTAAACTGGGAGTGGGCATGGCCAGCACATGATGCATCTGGCCCCTGGCCGGGAGTTTGACACCCCTGGTCTAGACTTTTTATTACTTTCAAAATAGAGGTGGTAAAATTTCTTTCTCCCTGGCTTCCTTGTCTCTGTGCCACTGACCTTCCCTGTGATATTTTATTCTATCTTCTGCTAATTAATTAATATCGAGTATTGCCAGCAAGCCCCAACTCTGAAACAATTTGTCTGTTTCTTCCATACAGCAAGGGAGAAAATGATGAGTCACCTTCGGCAAACATTTCTTAGCCTTCTTAGGTTCGGCCTTTTACTTTTGATTTAAAAAATGGGTCTGACAGCTTTCCCAGCAACTCTTAAGGGTGTACTAAATTCTCTAGTATCTAATTTCTCACCTCTCACCAGATGTCAGAGTTATGTATAATTCATTTCATGGTCTACCAATAGTCACACTTGTCCTGCTTGTCTGGCTACAACTTGAGGATTTATTTCTTCCTTACTGAGGACCATTCAGTTATGGAATACCCTTTAAAATAATACAACCAAAGCATTAGTTTTCCACCTCCATGAAGATCCTATTAACCTTCAAAAGACTACACTGCCCCTCAGAAGACCATAGGACCTTGGAGATTACGATTGAAGAAGAAATAGTTCAAAGTGACTTGAATTTAAAATGAATTCTTTACAATGTAATTTTATTTTAGCACCCTACTGCTTTAATCCTTCTGGTCTCTCAATGGGTTGTCTTGTTTTGAACATTAGAAGATGCTAACTATTCATTTGCAGACTTTCAAAGCACAATGGTGGTCTTTTGCTGAATCCAGAAGCAATGGATACTCTTTTCCAGACACCCATATCTTGAACATCCAAAAACATTTCTGTGTTGGCTTTTTTCTTGTGTTTGGCTAAACAGCCCATGTCCAGCCACTTTTTTCATAGCCTGTGTTCTATCGCCAGAACAAAGCAGACTCGAGACCGGAGTTGAATTCAGCTCTTTATTGAACTATCAGTAACTTCAACTAAAGTTGAGCCGCGGCAGCCCTTTTTATAGCGGCTGCTCGCGACTCGCAACCAATGGCATTTATTTAAAACTCCCGCCACTTAGGCGGCCAATTAAAACTGTTGTTATCTACCAATCGCTAGGCGGCAGTATCTGTCCAATAGGAATGCAGTATTACGAGTATGCAAAACAAGTACATAACACCCCTCCCCTCTTGGTTTGATCCACGGTTACGTGATGTAGTCACGTAAGTAGGCGGGGCTTTTGTGGGTCCTAGTTGACCTGCGCAGTTCAGTCTCTGCGTTGACTTCGTTCGGTTCGGACAGGCTCGCCGTCTCTCCTGTTCTTCTCTCTGGAACCTCCTGGAAGGGTGAGTCAGCCATGCCACTCCCGCCGTGCCTTGTTGGTTTGGTTGTCGCTCCCTTCTGGCATGCTCGGGTAGGTAGAGTCAGCTCGGCTGCGTCTTCCCTGGTTCTCCTCCAGCTCTCTCCTTTCGAATTCATCAAATGGTAAGTAGTTTTTATTTATTTTTGAGTTTTCAGTTTCTGGTTGGTGGTTTGTTAATGGAGGGTTTTCCTTTCCTTTATTATTTAAGGGTCCCCCCCCCCCCTCTGGTTTTATTATTATTGTCTATTGGGTTTTGTGGATGTGTTTGCTCCATGTTCCGGGGTGTGTCGGTGTTGCGTTCGATGTGTTGAGACCGTAGTTGGTCGATGTGTCTTTTCCACATTCTGCCATCAGTTGTCTCTAGCCGGTATGATCGGGGGCCTGTGATTTGTGTTATCGTGGCCGGTAACCACAACGGGTCTCCGGTAAGATGTTTTGCGTATACCAGGTCGCCTGGTATGAACTTACTGGAGCAGTCTGGTGGTTTCTTGGGGTTGTAGGTGGGGTGCAGTCTGTCCAAATATGTGCGCAATTTTCTGCCCATTAAAAGTTCAGCTGGGCTCTTGTTTGTTGATGTGTACGGCGTTATATATTGAATGGTGAGCATGGTATTGATTTTGTCTTGCATGTCGCCTCCTTCAATTTTTTCTAATGCTTCTTTCATGTATCGAACCATGCGTTCTGCCCTTCCGTTCGCTGCCAGATGAGCTGGCGCTGTCAGAGCATGTCGTATGCCTTGTTCTGCGAGGAATTGTTCAAAAGCTAAGGCTGTGAACTATGGTCCACTGTCCGATACTAATACATCTGGTAGACCATGAGTGGTGAAGAGTTTCTTTAGTTGTTTAGTGACGGCTTCAGTCGTTGTTGAACTCATGATGCTGACCTCTAACCAGTTTGAGTAGGCATCGACGATGATTAAAAATGTATATCCCTTTGTGGGTCCGGCGAAGTCTATGTGGATTCTTGACCAGGGGCCTCTGGGTATCTCCCAGTCAAGTATCGGTGCTAAAGGGGGGGGGTAGGTCTGGACGACTGGCATTTATTACATGTTCTTACCCAGGTTTCAATGTCTTTGTCTATTCCTGGCCACCAGACATAGCTTCTGGCCAGGGACTTCATTTTTACCATGCCCGGGTGTCCCTCATGTAACATATTTAGTACGTCCTCTTGTAATTTTCGTGGAACAACAACCCTATCCCCCCACAAGATGCATCCTTTTTCAATTGACAGCTCCGTTTGACGGTTTTTGAACGGTTTAAAAGTCTCGTTTTTGTCGTTTTCCGGCCAGCCCCTCCCCACCCAGTTCAGGTGTCAGGCCATTAGTGCATCTTTTGCGGTTTCCCTCGCGATGTCCGATGCGGTGATGGGCAGGTTCGATATTGTTTCAATTTGCAGGGTGCGTGTGGGGGGAGCTGGGTCATCATCGTGGTCTGGTAGGGGTGAGCGGCTCAATGCGTCGGCGTGGGATATGGCTTTTCCTGGCCGATAGATGAGCTTGTAATTGTAGGCTGCAAGAAATTCCGACCATCTTGTCATCCTTGGAGACAGGATGTTGGGGGTGGCCCTGTCTCCGGCCAGGATCCCTAGCAGTGGCTTGTGGTCAGTAATCAAAGAAAATGTCCTACCATAAAAATATTCATGAAAACGTTTTACCCCCGAGATAGTAGCCAAGGCTTCTCTATCCAGTTGGCTGTAGTTTCTTTCAGCTTTGGACAACGTTTTGGAATAAAAGGCGATCGGTGCCTCTCTGCACAGGTAGTGTGTGGCTAAGTATTGCGCCTACGCCGAATGGTGAAGCGTCGCAGGTGACAGTGAGTGGTAGCGTGTCGCTGTATTGGATTAATACAGATTTGGATGTAATTAAGTCCTTAATTCTTTGGAATGCCGCTTCTTCTTGTCGGCCCCATTTCCAGATAGCTTTTTTATTGAGTAGTCTATGCAGTGGTTCTGCTATTGTTGCCTTCTGCAGCAAAAAGACATTATAAAAAGTAATGAGTCCCAAGAATGCCTGCAAATCCATTTTGTTTTTGGGTCTGGGTGCTTCTTTTATCGCTCGTTTTTTTTCCCGGTGGGGTGGATTCCTGCTTCATCAATAAGATATCCTAGGAACTCAACCCGATTTGTGGCAAGTTGGCATTTTTCTTTTTTGACCTTGAGTCCTGCTTCCCTAAACTTTTGCAAGACTGCCCTTAGCCGGTCCTTTAGTTGTTTTTTATTTCCGGCTGATATCAATACATCATCAAAATAGGGAACCACCCCTTTTAGTCCTTGGAGGAGGCGTTCCATCAGGCTTTGGAAAACGCTGGGGGCCACACTGACACCAAATTGCAATCTGTTGCATTTAAATGCCCTCCTATGTGTTACAATAGTTTGTGCCTCTGCCGTCTCGGAATCAACCGGCAACTGTTGATATGCCTGCGTGAGATCGAGCTTTGCAAAGATTTTTCCTTCCCCCAACGAGTGCAAAAGGTGCTGGACTACTGGAACGGGGTATGCGCTCTGCTGCAATGCGTGGTTCAGGGTGGCCTTATAGTCACCACAGATGCGCATGAACCCATCTGGTTTCATGGGAGTCACAATCGGGGTTTCCCATCTTGCATGGTCGATTGGCTCTAACACTCCTTGTGTGATGAGTTTGTTCAGCTGCTCATCGATTTTTGGCTTTAACACAAAGGGGACGCGTCTGGCCTTTAGCCTGATGGGGGCTATGTTCAGGTTTAGGCTAAATGAGATAGGGGTCCCACGGTACTTGCCTAACGTCCCGTCGAATACGTTTTGGAATTCCTCCATCAGGTCTTTTTCCCAGTCTGTCTCGGTGACGCTGTTGATTCCTGTCACTTCGATTCCCAGAGGCGCGAACCATTCTAAACCAAGCAGGCTGGGGCAGTCTCGGTCAACAATGGTCAATGGAAGAATTTCAGTGTGTTTCTTGAATTTTACCTTGAAATGTCCCAATCCAACTACCGGAATCTTGTTTCCTTGGTAGTCTTTTAACGTCAGGCTTTGCTCTTCAAGTTATTTTCGTCGTATGTCTGGTATCAAGTTTTTTATTGTGTTCCATAATACCATTGACAGATATGAGCTGGAGTCTACTTCCATTTCGCCTGGCTCTCCTTCTATCTTGACATTTATTCGAACCTTCTTAGCAGCAGTTGCTCTGGCGTTCCCGATAATGTGTCTAATGTGTTTCTTCCTTCTCATTGAGTCGCTGACTTCTATTTTCTTGACTCCAATGACTTCCAGTTGGCTTCTCCTTAGTTCTGGGGGGGGTACTGCCTCGCCTTTTTGGACTATAGCTCTTTTTGTTTCGGCAGACCCTTGCAATGTGCCCCCGTTTTTCGCAGTGTCTGCAGATGGCGTCCAGAAAACGGCACTCAGAACGTGGGTGATTTCCTCCACATCCGGCACATTGAAAATCAGGTTTTCTCCCTCTTCTTTCTCGCCAGTTCCGCTCTGACTGGAGTCTGTTTACCTCTTCGTCTTCTTTTCTCAGAGTCAGTTGATGACTCGATGTCTTCATGGTGGGTGGTTGCGGTAGTGTGTTTCTGGGTACCTTCCGCTTTCTATTCTCTGCTCTGGTTTGGACTGTTGGCCGTATTCATTTGCTTCATTTTCGCCGCAGATTTTTTTGCTGCCTCAGCTGCGGTTGCTTCAGCGATGGCTTCATTTACAGTAATGTTGGGTCAATTAAGTAGTTTGCTCTGCAGGGTAGTGTCTCTCAATCCGAGGACTATGCGATCCCTCATGGCTTCATCCATGTTGAGGAACTCGCATGCCCCTCCAACGTCCCTTAGTGCTGCTACAAAGTCTCCAATACTCTCGCCTTCTTGTTGATCCCATTTATAAAATTCGTGTCTTCGAATGAGGTTAGACACAACAAGTGCGTAATGGTTTCTCAGCATTCGGTTCAGGTCTGGCCATGCCATCTGTTTGACATCGTTCGGTTTCGCCAATGCCTTTGCCATCTTAAAAATGGTCGAACCGCAATGCGTCAGGAATACGGCTCTCTTCCTCTGGTCAGTGAATCCTTGTAGTTCGTTGCTTTCCAGGAACATCAGGAACCTGTCAATATATGATTCCCAGTCTTCTTCGGCTGGGTTGAACGGTGCGGGTAGCGAGTTGTTGCCGGCCATCTCGTCGATTTTTCGGCTTCCTTTGTCACATGCTTATGGTCTTTGTTCCTTCGATCCCAACTTCGTCACCAGTGTTCTATCGCCAGAACAAAGCAGACTCGAGACCGGAGTTGAATTCAGCTCTTTATTGAACTATCAGTAACTTCAACTAAAGTCGAGCCGCGGCAGCCCTTTTTATAGCGGCTGCTCATGGCTCGCAACCAATGGCATTTATTTAAAACTCCCGCCGCTTAGGCAGCCAATTAGAACTGTTGTTATCTACCAATCGCTAGGCGGCAGTATCTGTCCAATAGGAATGCAGTATTACGAGTATGCAAAACAAGTACATAACAGCCTGCTTAAAACAAAAAACATTTTTTGGGTGGGTAAAGAACAGTTGCTGAGTTACTGTTTAAATGGAAGGTCTCAAATTAATGCCACAAGTATGAAATTTATACCTGCTTCTCTCTTCCTCAAGACTTGCTTGTCATCATATTAGACTTTGTAGAGGGTTGTGGCTGCACTTTAGCAAACTGATTTTTTTTCTTTGGGAGCAATGTCCTAGTGTTCACCCCAGAGCAGGGGTGAAATTCAACAGGTATAACATCTGGTTCAATGAGCATGTGCTTTGCATGCACGCTCTGTGAGCGTATTCTGCATTTTAAAAAGCAAATTTTCAGCTCTTCAACTGCAGCCCATGAATAAAACAGCTGACAAACCGCTCTGCCATGCCAATCAGCTGTGCTCTAAAAACAGGAAATAAAGCACAGGAAAGAGCAGGGGTTGGCAGGCGGGCCCACAGTGAACAAGTTCGAAGCCAGCTGATTGTCAGAACAAGGGGTTGACCCGAACTGGTCCAAACCAGGAGAATCCCACCCCTGCCCCAGAGCACTGAGAAAGGCAGCATATGGTTATGGTGTGCCCTATACCAAACATTCTGGGTCCCCTAAAACCCCTGATCCACAGCAGATAACTCCCTTGCAGCTAAACAATAGCTTCCTATATGAAATATATGAAATATGAATCAATAGCAAACACCAATAACATCTCACATTGCATCATAAAACAGATGTTTTTGTTTTTACTCCAGCCATTTATTTCCTGATTCCAAATGTAATACACTTCATTTATGTGCATTTCTAAAAGAGTTATTTGTCTATGTGGAAAGAAAAATAATGTAAATATAAAACACAGCTAGAATCAAATTATAATCTTTAGCCCTGTATTTATAATTTGCCACGAAGAACCACGAAGATTACCCTTCTGGGATTATGTTCAGGATGAAAAACATTTACGTTATTTCTCATTTTTGTTTCAAATCCTTTTCAAAATGGTAGAATGATAAGTCTAATTTACTTCTTTGTCAAACTGCTACATTTTTTAGAGTTGCCTTGTGCCTTTTCCCTATTGTGAATTATTCTCTGAAATGCAAGAAGATTTATTTGTATGGAACATATTCTGAGTAATCAATTCAGTTATTTTGCTGTGAAATCAATAATCAGGTAATTGTCTATGTGATTCCTTTGATCTGCTTTCAAGGTAATATTTTCTGTTAACAACTTGCTTTTAAAATGGGCTGAATAGAGTTTGTTATTTGCAGTGAAATAAAGAAGCACACAGCATTCAAAAGTGAAGAGGGGTGGGATTCAAATTTTTTAACAACTGGTTCTATGGGCGTAGCTTAGTTGGTGGGCATGGCTTGGTGGTCATGTGACTGGCTGGGCATGGCCAAATCAACATCACTCACATTCTCTCCTGGCTTCTCATGACTGTGGGGATGCTGCAATGGTCGTAAGTGTGAAAACCGGTCATAAGCAGAGGTGGTATTCAGCAAGTTCTGACCAGTTCTGAAAAACCAGCAGTGGAAATTTTGAGTAGTTTGGAGAACTGGCAAACATCACCTCTGACTAGAGATTTTAAGTATCCTTCCCCTGCTACACCCACCAAGCCACGCCCACAGAACCAGTAGTAAAAAAAATTGAATCCCACCACTGGTCATAAGTCACTTTTTTCAGTGTCATTGTAACTTTGAATGATCACTAAATGAAGGATTCGAGGATTACCTGCACAAAAATACAAAAAGCTTCTTTGCTTGCAAAAAACTGCCAATAAATACCAATGATTAGATTAAAAATAACTGCAAGCCAGAATTACAAATCAGGGAGGGTGCCAGAGCACCTTGAAGAATTAAAATAGTTAAAATGCAATGATAACTATCAGCAGCCAACTCTTGCTCATAAAGTGAAACCCTTTAGCAGAGAGGTCATTTAAGCTCTCCAGAAAGACCACACCCAGGAAAAGCAATCCTTAGATCCATTTGCACCACTTAAAGACACCAGCTGGTCTCACTCACCTCACAAGATATCATCCAGATTTTCACAGGAAATCATCCAGATTTAAGGAAAGATCACATGCTCCCCAGAAAGGCAGTTAAAAAATTAGTGCCAAGCTTGCATCCTGCCTCTTTGAGGTACACCCCAAAAGGACAGTGCCAGATACCACTAAAGCAGTGATGGAAGACCCCCTCCCCAGATAAAAAAAAGAAACCATGAGGCAGGAAAAAATTCAAACACAATACAAATAATTAAATCACAATAGTAGCTGTTGCTTGTTAAACCAATTACCAGAACAAATAGACACAGGAACTAGCCAGATTTCTCAACCCAGTTTCTTTTCAGGAACAGAGATTAACCTTTTTCCTTCCAAACAAAGCTGAATAGGGAAAATTATCCCATCAATAAACACAGGATTAAACGTCACCAACCACAGAATTAAACTTCACCAAAAACCAGTTTTAGACCAAAACTCAGAAAAGGTATGTAAACTCATGTTTGAATGGCAATCTTTCTAGTCAAGAAGTCTTGCTCAGGGGTGGGATTCAAATTTCTTAACAACTGGTTCTGTGGGCATGGCCTAATTTATGGGTGTGGCTTGGTGATCATGTGACAGGCTGGGTGTGGCTTGGTGGTAATGTGACTGGGTGGGTCAAAAGATAGAAACTCACTTTAACAATGCTCTTGGAGTGGGGTTGGACTAGATGACCTCCGATGTCCCTTCCAGCCCTGAATTGCTGTGCTGTTTCAAAGCATCCTCAGAAGCTGCATCTAGTGCCAGGGTTTGTGGTCTTTCCTTCCTCTCCTTTTTCTATCCTTCCCTCCCTCCCTCTATCCATCCATCCATCCATCCACCCATATCTCATTCACTTTCCTTTCCCTTCCCTCTTTCTCCCTTCCCTCCCTTTCTTTCTCCCATCCCTCCCTCTTTCTTTTTCTTTTTCCTTTTAAGAGAAAGAAAGAAAAAAAGTAAGAAAGAAAGAAAGACAGACAGACAGACAGACAGACAGCTACCATGAATCTCTATGCTATTCATGGTATATTTTCAGCTGGAACATCTTTCTACTTAAACCAGGGGTCCCCAAACTTGGCAACTTTAAGACTTGTGGACTTCAACTCCCAGAATTCTCCAGCGTAGACTTGTGGACTTCAACTCTGGGAGTTGAAGTCCACAAGTCTTAAAGTTGCCAAGTTTGAAGACCTCTGATTTAAACCTTAGTACACCCATATATTTAAAGCCATTAAATATTTTGGATTAATCTTGAAACTTTTTGCATACTTGTACTTAAACAGAAAGAATTTTGTTTTAACATATATGGCTTCAATTCCAAAGCTACTTTTTATGAAGACCAAGTCAAGAAAAGGAGATTGGAAACAAAGCAAAGGTTAACCTTCTCATTCTTTCTAACCCTTTCTAAATGGCAAGTAGAAGTGAGCCTTTCTAACTTGCCATTTTATTACTAAGAATTTACCACCATCTTCAAATTATAAGTTTGCAAACTGAATAATAACAAAGAACATAATTTTGTGTGTTAAATATCGAACCACAAAATGGAAGAGGGAAAATATTTGTGAGAAATATTTATTGTTGTTTGCTTGTCAAATTTAAAAGGCCATTGGACTCCATAAATGTTGTGACAGCAATAGAAGTAATGAAGCAGCAGCTAGGCAAACTGTTGAATAGTCTGAATTATGCTTTGGAAATTGTGTTATGTATGCTCTGAAATTGAGCAAATGAATGAGACCTAAAAGTAAGCTGTTCTCTACAAAATCCACTCTGAACTTACTGGCATGAAAAAGCAGAGCAACTTACTAGTTTTGAAGAGGATGATATGGAATAAAGAAAGAAGATTGGCTCCAATAGTTTTGGGAGACTGCATAGTTTTGTTTACCTAGAACATTCCCAAGGCAGTAATCAATGCTGTAATTAGCTCCAAATGTTCTTTTGGCTAAACACTGAATCCAGGCATCCTGGATGGCTGGATGCTCCCAGGAGGCTGCAAGGAGGCCTCCTAGGCCCAAAACGGGGCCTAGCAAGCTTCCCTGGAGCCTCCTGGGAGTAAAAATGGGGTGGGGGTGATGTTTTCAGTCTAGCAAGCTTCCCTGGGAGAAAAATGGAGTGGGGGGGGCGCTTGACCCCCCCCAGCCCCATTTTTGTCCTACCAAGCCTAGCTTTTCTGTTTTGTAGGCTGTTCTCCACTAAATCCACTCTGAACTTGCCACACTAAGCCTGGCATGAAAAAACAGAGCAATTTACTAGTTTTGAAGAGAAGGATATGGAATAAGGAAAGAAGATTTGCTCCAACAGTTTTAGGAGACTGCATAGTGTTTTTTTTTTTTAAACAAGTTTTATTAATTTTTAAAACACACAAATTATCATTATTCATTACATGTTTAAACCTTTTTTCATTGTAAATTTAACAAGTCAGATAAATTATGATTCTGTTTTAAACCATTTCCATATAACATACAAAAACCTCTTATTCAATTTCTCTTTACTTCTCTTTACTCTTATTCAATATCATTATTATTATTTCATCTATTTCTTTCTGACTTAGTTACCATTATTCTCATTCTATATTTCTACAAGTTTTTACTAATTCTCCCCCAAAAAAACATATACACACAACACACAAAACATAAAAAAATCTTTTGGAAAGTAACTTGGACCCAGGTATCTCTCTCTTCATGGACTTCAATTATATTCATGCTCATCTTACATATCATTACTTATTTTATTTACCATTATTTCACCCTTCTTAATTCTATCTTAATTAATCATCTTAGTTTGAATCATTATATTTGTATCTTTTGTCCATTTTTTATCATCCCTTTGTCTCATTCCTTATAAGAAAGAAGAAAATAAGTTTCTCCTGAAATCATTAATCAGAGTATGATGCCTTTCTATCTCCCCCCTAAGTTAATCAAATTAATCTTTAAAATAATATCCAATACCCAATCCGATTTTGCTTGGTACATTCTATCTAACTAGTACATCCAAAATAATTAAGTGCATAATTAGACAATAAATCCAAATATTAAAAAAAAATACTATAATAAAAATTTTATAATAACATCAATACCATAATCTTATTAAACTCTTTAATTAAAACAGTATTCTAAACCTCCCCTATTATTAAATTTTAAAGCCAATCATTTTTAAACATTTTAACATTTTAATCTCTTATCAACTCTTAAACCATTACAATACTACCATCTCATCTTATGTACCTTGCAAAATCTTTTTTAAAAAATTATACTTTATCCATTATCCATAAAAAATTCCTTTTTTTCATTTAATTTCAAAACATTGTAGCTTTTCTCCACCTTTTCCCTTTCTTTCTTCTCCCAACAAACCTTTTCACCCCCCCTTCTTCTAGCCTCTGCCTTACTGGCTTCCCTTCTCTGTCGTATTCCTTTTCCCTTTTGTTTACTATCATCATATTGGTTTTGCACCTTATTTTTCCCTTTCTTAAATGTTTTTTTAGATCTTAAGTCCTTTAGTTTTCTTCTTTTCTCTCTTCCTTCTTTCTTGATCAAATTCTGAGATTCATTAAAAATGGCTCCTTCCTTTCTTTCTTGTTCCTCTGCTGTCTTCATCTGTTGTAATGTTTGTTGATAGTTAGTAAGCGCCATTTCTAAAAAAAGGAAAGCTTCTTCCACACCATCTTTACCATTTTTTTTTGCTTGTTCATATTCTTTTCTTAGTTCCTCAACAGAAAGAGCCATTATAAATCTTTTCTTTTCTTTTCCCCTTCTTTCTTCTTACAACAACCAGAATATTCAAAAGAAAATAAAGAAAATAAAGCAGTCCCAAAGTTATCAGTCAGTCCAAACCAAGGCAGAGTTCTCACTTTCTCCTTCTGGGGTAATATCAATCAAAGAGAAAGAAAGTCCAAATCTGTTTAAAATCTTATTGCAATATATTCTAGTCTTCAAATCCTTAAGGCATCTCCTCCAACAAAGTCTTAGCATACAAATATTTTCTTTTTAATCCTCTCTCTTCCCACTCATCGCTTAAAACCAATTTTCACCTAAAAAAAATAGGTTTCTTAATATCCAGTTATTTATTCCGTAGGAAAAGAGGGAAAGCTATCCTTTCAGCACCATCAAACAGCCGCTTTTTTCCTCTTCTGGCAGGTACTATTCAGAAAGTCATACTTTTCAGGAATTTTATTAAATATGTCTTAGAGTCCTAGGAGCCAAGAAAAACTTTCTCCTCTCAAGCACTTTCTCCACTTCCTCCTGCGCATTCTTACCCGGCTGCCAGCTTCTTTGTGGCGGCCATTACGGACCGCCGCTGCACCGTCCTGGGAAAAGGGGTTCTACCGGCCGGGAGGGGTCTGCAACACCCCAAACCCCTCTCTGGATCCCCCTACCTTCAGCTGCCCCTGCAGGGCAGCCTAGCTCCGTACCCGTCTGGGTCGGAGCCCCAGAAGCGGCTAGCGCGGCAGGGATCGTGCAGCTTCGCAAATCCCTGCCGCTCGCAAAGCCGACAAACCGGAAGTTTTTCAGGAGACTGCATAGTTTTGTTTATGTCGTGTCCGTCGCGGGGAAGGAGACTCGGGAGCCAGTGACTCAGATTCAGCTCTTTATTAAGTCCCGAGATCGGCTCCGGCTACAGGAGAAAAGCAGTGGCTTTTATTCTTTGGCTGCGGCGGCCGCGGCCAATGGCACCACTTTGAATCTCCCACGATTAGTATCCACCAATCGCGGGGATTCACGGCGGGCCAATCAGTGCGGCTCGCTCAGCCAATCAGGTTGCCGTGCGTTCTGGCCAATCACAATGCGGTGCTTCCAAGTACCCTCTTGGTATGGTCCTATGTCACGTAGTCCCGTAAGTAGGCGGGACTCCGTACTTGCCTACTTGACTTGCGCAGGTTAGTTGCTGGTTGGCTTTCGGCCGGTTCGGTCGGGTTCCGTGTCGCTCTCTGCCTCGTCGATGGAACCGCCTGGAAGTGTGAGTCGGGCCTTTCGTTGCAGCTCCCTCCCGGTCTACCCGGGCTGGTCGAGCTGCTGTTGTCGCTGCTCCTGCTCGGTCTTTCCGGGCTGGTTGAGCTGGCCTGGCTGCTTCTCCCTGGTGAGGCTTCGAGCTGGGTGTCTGTTGGTAAGTATTCTTGGTTTATTTCTGGTTGGGGTTGGTTCCCGGGGCCTTCCCTCCCCTCTTGGTTTGTGCTGGGGAGGTTTCCTTCTTTTTCTGGGTGCCTGTCTGTGTTTGTTTGCGTGTCGGTTGTGTTTCCCGTGGTTGTTCTTGATCTTATTTGATCGATGTGTCGTTTCCATTCTTGTCCGTCGGTTGTTTGTAGCCGGTATGAGCGGGGACCCGTTGCTTGGGTTATCGTTGCCGGTACCCAGAGGGGGTCCCCTCTCAGTTTTTTTGCATATACCGTGTCGCCTGGTGTAAACGTTCGGTACCTGCTTGATGAGTTTGTGGGTTTTTCGGGGTTGTATGTGGGGTGCAGCCTATCCAGGGGGGACCTTAGTTTCCTCCCCATTAGGAGTTCTGTGGGGCTTTTGTTGGTCGTTGTGTTTGGGGTTATGTGTTGGATAAAAAGGAGTTTATTTATTTTTTCCTGCATGTTCCCCGTCTCGATTTTTTGGATTGTTTTTTTCGTGAATTGGACCATCCGTTCCGCCCTACCATTCGCCGCCGGATGAGCCGGCGCTGTCAGGGCGTGCCGTATTCCCCGTTCCGCTAGGAATTTCTCAAATTCCAGAGTGGTGAACTGTGGTTCGTTATCTGACACGATTACGTCTGGGAGGCCGTGGGTTGAGTTCTCGGATGACGGCCTCGGTGGTGGTGGTTTTCATGTCACTTACCTCCAGCCAATTGGAGTAAGCGTCTACCGTTATGAGGAATGTGTGTCCTTTTGTGGGTCCAGCGAAATCTATGTGTATCCTGGACCATGGTCCCCTGGGGGTTTCCCACTCCCGGATTGGGGCGGCAGGTGGGCATGGTCTGGATTGCTGGCATTGCTTGCAGCTTGCCACCCAGGCTTCAATTTGCTTGTCCATCCCTGGCCACCAAGCGTAGCTTCTGGCCAAGGCTTTTGACCTGACAATTCCCGGGTGCCCCTCATGTAACAAGTCCAAGAACCTTTTTTGTAATTTTTCTGGGATTACCACCCTGTCCCCCCATAATATACAACCCTTTTGCATGGAAAGTTCCAATTGTTTGTTTTTAAAAGTCCTGAATGTTTCGTCGACGTCCTTTTCCAGCCAGCCCTTCTCCGCCCATTGTAATACCCGCGCCAGACGTTTGTCTTTATTGGTTTGTGGGCAATGTCTGACGCAGTTAGGGGGAGGTTGGGTATGGCCTCGATGCTCAAGGTGGATGTTGTGGGTGCTGGGTCAGCATCTAGGTCGGGTAACAGTGTGCGGCTCAAGGCGTCTGCGTGTGTAATTGTTTTGCCGGGTCGGTGGATCAGCCGGTAGCTGTAGGCTGCGAGGAACTCAGACCACCTTGTCATTCTTGGGGATAGAATGTTTGGGGTGGCCTTGTTCCCTGCCAGGATGCCCAACAACGGCTTGTGATCCGTGATGATGGTGAATGTCCTGTTGTAGAGGTACTCGTGGAACCTTTTGACGGCGGTGATGATTGCCAGGGCTTCCTTGTCGAGTTGGCTATAGTTCCTTTCTGGCTTCGACAAGGTTCTTGAGTAAAAGGCGATGGGTGCTTCGTTTCCGTTTGGGAGTGTGTGGCTGAGGATCGCCCCGATCCCGAACGGTGATGCGTCGCACGTGACTGTCAGCGGGAGGGTCTCGTTGTATTGGATGAGGACGGCATCCGATGTGAGTAGGTCCTTGGTTTGGTTGAAGGCAGCTTCCTCTCGCTTCCCCCAGGTCCAGGTGGCTGTCTTATCGAGCAGCCTATGCAGCGGTTCCGCCGTGGTTGCCTTTTGGGGTAGGAAAACATTGTAGAAATTAATCAGCCCGAGAAATGCCTGCAGTTCTGTTTTGTTCCTTGGCCTGGGGGCTTCTTTGATGGCTCTGATTTTTTTTTCGGTTGGGTGAATGCCGTGCCGGTCTAGGAAGTATCCTAGGAACTCGACCCTCTCTGTATGCAGCTGGCATTTTTCTTTTTTGACTTTAAGCCCGGCCTCTTTGAATTTTGTGAGTACCTCCCTCAGGCGACCCTCCAGCTCTTTTTGGTTGGCTGCTGACATCAGTACGTCGTCGAAGTAGGGCACCACCCCCTTGATTCCTTGTAGGAGTCTTTCCATGAGGCTCTGGAAGATTCCTGGGGCCACGCTTGTCGCGTTGAGCGACCGGTCTGTTGTTTAGATCTTCAGGTTGATTGCTGAATTCCTCTCAGAACGTGACCCTCGCAAGGGTGAGATATAGAGAAGCCCTCGCAAGGGCGAAGTTTGGCAAAAGCAGGACCCTATCCAGGGTGAGTTTGAGCAGCGTAACCCTAGCCAGGGTGATTGAGGAACTCTCGCAAGAGTGATTGGAAAGCTAAAAGAAAAAAGAACACAAGACGAAGATTTCTTTAGGTGAGACAGCGCATTGCTTGAGGCAGATGGAATTACCTCATTTGAGCCTAAGACAGATGGAATGTTCAGGCTGCTGCTTGCTCTACGCTGTGCTCTTTTATTGTGCTGAATCAAAGAGGGGGGTGAGGGATTACAGAAAGACAAAGAAGTTACAAACTTTATCTTTTAAAACAGGCTTACTTGATACAAGTAACGAACTTCTTGGCTGTTATTGATAAGCATGTTTTTTCCTGTATTTTATCTGACACAAGCTTCTGTGATGATACATCGTGACTGCTATCGAATACACATCCTTTCACAGGCTTTTGTGAAGTTCTTATCAACTTAGCTTCTTCCTGTCAGTTATTTTCCTGTCAGTTTAGTGAACTTTGCTCTGAGAGGTATACGTGCTGAGCAGGATTTCTCTTATGGAAAAATACTGAGACAGAATAGCCACACACGCTGACTCCAAACTGGAGTCTCTTACAACGAAAAGCCCCCCGGTGGGTTACTATGGTCTGCGCCTCGGCGGTTTCTGCGTCGACCGGTAACTGTTGGTACGCTTGTGCCAGGTCGAGCTTCGCGAAGCTCAGTGAGTGTAGGAGGTGCTGCACTACTGGGACGGGGTAGGCGCTTTGTTGTAATGCGCAGTTTAGGGTGGCCTTATAGTCCCCACAGATTCTCACCGACCCATCGGGCTTGACTGGAGTGACTATGGGTTTCTCCCACCGGGCGTGATCAGTTGGCTCTAGTACCCCCTGTTTGATGAGCTTGTCTATCTGCTCGTCGATCTTGGGCCGGAGTGCAAAGGGTACCCGCCGTGGCTTTAAACGTATCGGGGGAACGCTGGGGTCTAGGCTGAAGGAAATAGGGGGCCCTCGGCACTTGCCTAGGGTGCCGTCGAACACTTCCTGGAAGTCCCTTGCGAGTTGCTCTTCCCAGTCTGCCTCTGCGATGTGGTCGATGCCCGTCACTTCGATCCCGAGCGGCGCGAACCACTGTAGTCCCAAAAGGCTGGGGCGGTCTCGGTCCACGACCGTTAGTGGAAGCTTTGCTGTGCGCCCTTTGAAAGTCACTTTGAAGTGTCCTGTCCCGACTACCGGGATGCGGTTTCCTTGGTAGTCTTTGAGGATTAACTTCTGGCTTTCCAGCCCCTTCTTGTGGATTTTGGGCACCAGGCGCTTGATTTCCTGCCATGCGACCATGGAGAGGTAGGACCCGGAGTCCACCTCCATCTTGCATGGTTTGCCCTCGATGCCCACTTCCACGTATACCTTTCGGGCGTCTGCACTTGATGAATGGCCGATGACGACCGTTTGGTGGGTCTCCTCTCTCCTCCAGTTCTCTCCGTCCCGTCGGCCCCATCCGTCCCGGTTCCAACGACTCTCGGCTTGTCGGTCCCTGGGCCTGGGGGGGTGCCGTCTCGTCTCCAATCGCTGTTGTCTCGTCGCCGGGGGCTGTAGGCTTTCTTGAGGCGGCAGACTCGGGCGATGTGGCCTTTCTTATCGCAGTGCCGGCAGATTGCGTCGAAGAACCGGCACTCTGCTCGTGGGTGGTCGCCTCCACACCCAGCACATTGGGGCCCCGACTTACGACTCCGTTGATCACGCCGGTCCCGTTCTGTTTGGAGTCAATGGATGTCTTCCTCATCATCTGTGGTGTCGGATGCGGAGTCGAGGTCGCCATGGTGGGTGGTGGTTTCCCAGCGGCTTGCTTCTGGACGTGTCTCGGTTGTCGTGCTTGCCTCGGAGGTCGCAGCTTGGTCCCCGGTGTCCTGTCTCCGCATCCTAGCCGCCGATTTCCGGGTTGCCTCAGCGGCGGTGGCTTCGGCAAGGGCGTCGGCGAGGGAGATGTCTCCTTTTGCCATCAGCCGGCTTTGTAGGATCGGGTCTTTGAGTCCAAGGACGACGCGGTCTCGTAACACCTCGTCCATGTCCATGAAGCCGCACATGCCCCCCAGGTTCCGTAGGTCGGCCACGAAGTCGCTGATGCTCTCACCTGACTTCTGGTCCCTCCTGTAGAAGTCGTGCCGCCTGATGAGGGTGGGCACGGCGGGGGCATAGTGGCCTCGGAGCAACAGTTCGAGGTCAGTCCAGTCCATCGCCTTAACATCCTCGGGTTTCACAAGGGCTTTCGCTATCTTAAACACTGCGGGCCCGCAGTGTGTCAGGAAAACAGCCCTTTTTTTCTGCCTGTTTGCGTCCTTGAGATTGCTACTCTCTAGGAACATCAGGAACCGATCAATGTACGATTCCCAGTCCTCAGTAGCTTGGTTAAAGGGCGCGGGCGATGCGAGGCTGGCCATCTCGTCGGTCTTGTTCCCTCGGGACCACGTGCTCGGCGGGCTCAGTTGCGGGATCCCACCTTCGTCGCCAGTGTCGTGTCCATCGCAGGGAAGGGGACTCGGGAGCCAGTGACTCAGATTCAGCTCTTTATTAAGTCCCGAGATCGGCTCTGGCTACAGGAGAAAAGCGGCGGCTTTTATTCTTTGGCTGCGGCGGCCGTGGCCAATGGCACCGCTTTGAATCTCCCGCGATTAGTATCCACCAATTGCGGGGATTCACGGCGGGCCAATCAGTGCGGCTCGCTCAGCCAATCAGGTTGCCGTGCGTTCTGGCCAATCACAATGCGGCGCTTCCAAGTATGCTAATGGCTCGTACAGAACAGTTTACCTAGAACATTCCCAAGGCAGTAATCAATACTGTATTAGCTACAAATGTTCTTCTGGCTAAACACTGAATCCAGGCATCCCGGATGGCTGGATGCTCCCAGGAGGCTGCAGGGAGGCTTCCAAGGCCCAAAACGGGTCTAGCAAGCCTCCTGGGAGCAAAAAGGGAGTGGGGGAGAAAGATAGCAAGCTTCCTTGGAGCCTCCTGGGAGCAAAAATTTTTGTCCCCATTTTTTCTCCCTTACCTGGGAGCCTCTTGGGGACTCCTCGGAGAGGAGGGGTGGGCAGGGTGGGGCCAGCTGTTCTTCAGAACTATCGGTTCGCTGAACTAGATGTAAAATTAATATTCAGTTTGCTCTAACAAGCCCGAACCAGTAGAATCCCACCCCTGGCCTTGCTGAATGTCACTCATCTTGGTTCCTAGTCATTAAAAGCTCCTTTCCAGCAACTCTGCTTTGTTATTCAATTATTTCTTCAAAGTGCTAACTCCAACAGGGGAGTATTTCCTCCCACAGCAGCATTAAAAGCTTAAAACAACCCTTCCCCTTTAAGAAAGTCAAGCTGTCAGGTTTCCAAGCGAAATGGCTACACATATGTCAATTTTGGGCTCCACACAAGCAATGTACCAGCAAAGGAGAGAGAAAAATTCCAAATAAGTTCCGGAGTCTAGTCCTGCCAAGAATGTAATAAGGGTTAATGGAGAAGCAGTTTCTGTAAGCAACACCAATGTTTCCTTACAGGATTGGGCCAGTAAAGTGGAAAAAAACAAAAGGAGATGTCTCCTAAAAGGAGATTTCTTATAACTACTGGTTCTCCGAATTGCCTAGAAAGTTAACAAAGGGTTCTATAGAACTAGTCAGAACCCGTAGAATCCCACCCCTGATTTTGCCCCATTTAAAAACCTTTCTTGCCACAGTTGTTAAGTAAGTCACTACAGTTGTTAGGTTAATAACATAGTTGTTAAATGAATATGTCAGAAGGTTGCAAAAGTTGATCACGTGATCCCGGGACACTGCAACTATCATAAATATGAATCAGTTGACAAGCATCTGAATTTTGACCATGAGGATGCTGCAATGACTGTAAGTTGAAAAGCAGTCATTTCAGCGCCATTGTAACTTCGAACAGTCACTAAATGAACTGTTGTAAATTGAGGACTGCCTGTATATGCAGAAGTTAATCCTGTTAATTTCAAGGGGCCTACTGGATTCAGCTTCCTTCTGAACATTTAATTTCCAGAATAAAATTAGAGGGTGGAAGGAATGGTTGTTAAATTGAGGATTACCTGTATGGATTCAACCTCCAGAATTCCCCAGCCTTCTTTTTGCTGCAGATCCCATATCCAGTGTCAAGATGAATGGATGAGACAGCATTTTATCAATAAAAATTTAATTTTGAATTATTCATTTTTTTAAGGTCTGGCAGTACGCTTAAGTCAAAAATAAACCAAAAGAAAGACTTAAATGGAGGCTTGCAAATCAAAGAAAGCAGAATTTATTTCTGGGTAAGAAATTCCTAGAGACATGGGAGGAAAATTCTACAAAATACAGAAAGATGCCCTGTCCTTCTTAAATGTCTTTTTTCTTAGTTCTGTAAATACCTTGTAAATCTCTAGATCATGTAATCTAAACTAGTTATAAAACTCTAGTCATGTAATCTAACTAAGATTTGCATCGTACTGCCACAGACAGATTCTTTTCTGGCAGTGTTATCTTTTCTCTATTGTCTCCCTAATTGATTACTTTGGCCTTTTGCTAACACCATAGGTCAAAGGTATGTGTGAATTGCCTTGACAGTTGGATATAGAGATAGCTACGTGCCATTTCCTGGAGGAAATAGGGGTGGCATTTATGGAAGGATTCATGAAGGATAATTTATGGAAAGATTCTTGAAGGATTTAGATAACAGGACCATATACTTGATACAGGAGGATGCAATTGATTGCAGGCATGTGTTTAACAATGAATAAATGCATAAGGAAATACGTTTACAGCAAGATAACATATATTTTACAAGAAAGCAAATGTCTATACACTAACTTTTCACTTAATGCTGTGATGTTCTACTTTTTATTTATTATCATTATTCCCTTTCAACTTTATATGATCACAATCTTAAAACCACACCTACAGATGTAAAAATATAGACAGATTTCATGTAAGAAAAGCTAGAATATTTGCTAGCTGCTAATTAATCTCCCTGATCCTAACACATATACTAGCTAAATAACAAATTTCACATAACACAGTAGGAATAAATTGACAGACTACAGGTAGTCCTCGACTTGCAACCATTCATTGGAAGCTTTCCACTGTGCTGGGAAACTTTTGCTCTCCCAAAACAGCAGCAGATGATAGAAGCAGCCACTAACCTGGCTGGAGCCTACATGAGCCTCTCCACGCATTCCTTCCTGTTGCTGTTGATGGGAGAGCAAGAGTCTCCCAGCACAGCGGAAAGCTTCGAAGTCCCCCTCCCAATACAAACAGCTCCCGGGCAAGCAGAGAAACATACCAGGTTGAGTCCTGCTTCTCTCTCCTTGCCCGGGAGCCATTTCTGATGGGGGGGGGGGGGCTTGGAAGCTTTCCGCTGTGCTGGGAAACTTTTACTCTCCCAAAAACAGCAGCAGGAAAATGCTTTATTTCCTGTGACCAGACGAAGCTGAGAAAGCTGAGAAAGAAAGAACTGAGATTCCTTTTCAAGGACATTGTTATGAGATAAGATAGAGGGAAGAGCATGGGAGAGTGTTATTGCAGGTGCTCTTCTGGATTTCTATCAACAGCTGGAGCCTGGTGTTGAAGCTTACGAAAAGAAAAGGTGATAAGTCTTTGGAGAAGAGAGTTATAATAAGAGCCTTGGATAACTAAACAAAGTGTAGTGTGCTCTTTTTATTTTTTCTAAGCTGTGCTATCCCTCCTTACCAGCTTTACTGTATTTTTTTAAAAATCTTTATTCTTGTAATAACTATTTGGGTTTTTGGCCTGGTTGGAGCTTGTTTTTGACTTTTTTTGGGGGGCGGGGGGGAGTCCAATCTCCATGTTTTCTTTTTATTTTAAAGGGAAAGCCTTAAAAGCCTTTTCTCTTTCCTGGCATTTTTTGGTTTTTTTAATCTACCCTTTTGGTTCATTTTTATGCATTTTTTTTTCTATTTGAGACCTTTCAATTGGATTAAGGTGTTGAAGAACCTGAAGAATTTTTCCCCTTCTCTTGTTTTTTTTTTAAAGTCTTTTTCTTTATTTAATTACTGATTGGAGAACCTGAAGAAACTTCGTTCCCTCCCCCCTTTTTTTATTACTACTGGGCTTTTTTTCTCTCTCTACCATTTTTATTTTTTACTTTGAATTATAATTGGCTACTTCACAATTGGATTAAGGTTTAGAAGAACCTGAAGATTTTGAATTGTTTAAAATGAGTAGGAAATTTACAGCTCCTGGTTCCTCAACTTCTACTTCTGCTTCTCCGCCATCTATTTTATTTATTTATTTATTTATTTATTTATTTGATTTGCCAATTGTTTACAAGATAATAAGTATAAGCGTATACATAGTTGTGAATACATGAAATGGGTACATATAAGAAAAATAAAAGAATAAGAGAAACAATAGGACAGGGACGGTAGGCACGTTGGTGCACTTATGCACGCCCCCTACAGACCTCTTAGGAACGGGGTGAGGTCAATAGTAGACAGTCTAAGGTTAAAGTTTTTGGGGTTTGGGGAAGAGACTACAGAGTCGGGTAGAGTATTCCAGACGTTGACCACTCTGTTGCTGAAGTCGTATTTCCTGCAATCAAGTTTGGTGCGGTTTACTTTGAGTTTGTATCTATTGTGTGCTCTTGTGTTGTTATGGTTGAAGCTGAAGTATTCATTGACAGGTAGGACATTGCAATGTATGATTTTATATACCATGCTTAAGTCAGACCGAAGACGGCGTAATTCAAGGTTTTCTAGTTCTAGAATTTCAAGTCTGGTGGCATAAGGTATTCTACAACGAGTAGAAGAGTGGAGAACTCTCTTGTGAAATATTTCTGGACTTTCTCAATTGTGCTAATATCAGATACGTAATGAGGGTTCCAGACTGATGAACTGTATTCGAGCATTGGTCTAGCAAATGTTTTGTATGCTCTGGTTAGTAGTGTGATATTACCAGAGAAAAAGCTACGTAGGATTAGGTTAACAACTCTTAATGCCTTTTTGGCTATGTAGTTGCAGTGGGCTCTAGCACTTAGATCATTAGAGATGAGTATTCCAAGGTCCTTTACAGAGCTTGGGTCATCAACAAGTTCTTGACTATTCAGCTTGTATTTTATTTTCTGATTTTTTTTGCCAATATGTAAGACAGAGCATTTATTTGTTGAGATTTGAAGTTGCCATTTGTTTGACCATTCAGATACATAGTCGAGATCTTTTTGAAGGGTAGCAGTATTGCCTGTGGTAACGTTCAATACAGACAATGTTAAAGCAAGAAAAAGAACAAGAAAAAGTGACTTTACAGATGATTATGCAAGGAATTCAAGATATCAAAGCAAAATCAGAGACTATTGAAAAGAGAATAGAGAACATCGAACAAAGAACAGAGAACATTGAACAAAAAACAGGGAAAACTGATGAAAAAGTGGAGAACATTCAACAAATGATGTCAAAGTATGATGAGAGATTCCAAAAAATTGAAGAAGAAGATAAACAAAGAGACAAGAAGTTTGGAGACATTGATAACAGATTAACTGTGGTTGAACAAGATAAAAGTGGTATGCTGAGATGGGAGATGGACAGATCAGAATTTTATCTTAGATTTCAAAACATAGAGGAAGAAAAAGGACAAAACCTAGCTGAGATAATGACAGAAATATTGGCTGAAGCTTTGGAAATAACTGAAGAGAAGATGATGGATGGAATAGATGAGGTATATCGAGTCTTTACAGGATATGCGATGAGAAACAGCTTACCAAGAGAAGTTCATATTAGATTTACAAAGAAAGCCATTAAAACGCAAATATTTCAAGTGGCAAGAGAGAAAACATTGAAATACAAAGGCAAGGAGATTGTGGTTTTAAAACAAATACCCAGAAGAGTGAGAGAGATGAGAAGAGAATACCGATTTCTGACTAAAATGCTACTTAAAAAAGAGGTGAATTATAGATGGCTGATTCCAGAAGGGCTAATGTTCACATGGCAAGAACAGAGACATAGAATAGATTCAGTTGAGAAAGCTGAATTATTTTATACAGAATTTTTTGGAAGGAAAGAGGAAGAGGCAGAAAAAGAGGTCTCACTAATTGAATTCCAAGAGGACTGTCAAATGGAGACTGAAAAAGAAGAAGGCGCAGTAGGTAGAAAGGTGGGAGCTAAAGAACAACGTGAACCAAGATCTACGAAAGCTGCTCAACCCAACTATAAAATATAACCATGGAAGAGAAAAAACTGATTACAATTAATATAAATGGACTTAACTCAGCCGCTAAAAGAAGGAAAACTTTTCATAAATTAGAGAAATTAAAATTTGATATAATTTGTCTGCAAGAAGTACATATTAAAAAACAATATGAACAATTGTTGATACAGCCAAAATTAGGGAAAATATTTACTTCCTTGACCCAATGTAAGAAAAGAAGAGTGGTTTTATATATTAAAGAGACCACCCCAGCAAAATTGATTTATATTGATGAAGATGGAAGAGTACTAATGGTGGAAATAATGGACAATAATATGAAAACACTCCTGATTGCAATCTATGCTCCGAATGATAAACAAGAAGAATTTTACAAAAAATTGCATATGAAAATAATCGAACTGGACTATGTTAATATAGTTATGATGGGAGATTTTAATGGAATTGTAGACAATAAATTGGACTATACAGCAACAACAAGAAAGCAAAATAGAAAGACTCTCCCAAAATCCTTTTTTTAAATGGTTGAAGATGCAAATAAACCAGGTAGATGGTTAGCATATAAACTGAGAAAGGAGAAAGAATCAAGGAAAATATTGCAGTTAATAGATAACCAAGGCCAAGTTTGCCATGGCAGTAAAGAGAAGAAGGAAATCATTCGAGACTTTTATGGGAAATTATATAAGCAAGAGAATATTGATGAGGAAAGAGTTAAGCAGTATTTACAGAATGCTAATTTACCCAAGATACCCAAAGAGACTGAAAAATTGTTAGAAAGCAATATAACTATGATGGAGCTAACTGAAGCGCTTAAGAAGCAAAATAATAGAAAGGCACCAGGCCCAGATGGACTTCCGGCAGAATTTTATAAAACATTACAAGAATCGTTGAATCTCCCATTGTTAGAAGTTATGAATGAAGTTATGCTAAAGAAGAAGATACCCCAATCATGGTCAGAAGCCTATATTACACTTATTCCAAAAGAGGAGGCCGACCCATTACAAATTAAGAACTATAGACCCATTTCTCAACTAAATGCAGATTATAACATTTTTGCTTCAATATTGGCAGAAAGACTTAAAAGATATTTAAATAACTTTAATCATTCTGATCAAAATGGATTTCTGCCAAAGAGACAAATTAAAGATAATATAAGAGTAATTTTGGATACCTTGGAATACTATGAGGCACATCCTGAAAAACAAATGGCCTTGATATTTCTAGATGCACAAAAGGCATTTGATAATGTGAATTGGTGATTCATGTTATTATTGTTGGAACAGATGGGTTTTGCTAGAAAATTTATTCAAGCAATAGAAGCTATATACTATAAGCAAACGGCAAAGCTAGAGGGAGAATTGACAGACTCCATTAACATAAGAAAAGGAACAAGACAAGGGTGCCCACTATCACCCTTCCTATTTGTATTAACTTTGGAAGTGTTAAATAGAAATATTAGAGATGAAAAGAGTATAAAAGGAATGAAAATTAAAAAGGAAGAATTTAAGCTGCAAGCTTTTGCAGATGACTTGGTTTTTATCTTAGAAGACCCCCTAGAAACAGCACCAAAATTATTGGAAAAGATAGAGGCATATGGCAAGGTGGCTGGTTTGAAAATAAACAAAGATAAGACAAAGATTTTGACAAAGAATATGTTATCAAGACAAAAGGAAGAATTGGCAGATCTATTGAAAATTCAAGTCACGAATAAGATCAAGTATTTGGGGATACATTTGACAGCAAGATGTAGTACATTAAAAGAGAATAATTATATCAGACTTAAACAGCAGATAGCGCTAGATCTGGTGAAATGGGAAAATTTACAACTGTCACTAATAGGGAGAATTTTAACAATCAAGATGAATATATTACCCAGAATTTTATATTTGTTTCAAACAATTCCAATTAGGCTTGGAAAAGATTACTTTGAAGATTTAAATAAAATTGTGTTGAAATATATATGGCAAGGTAAGAAAGCGAAAATAAAGTTAAAACTTTTGCAAGATGCTAGAATTAGAGGAGGATTTGGTTTGCCTAATTGGGAGTTGTACTATCAAGCTACAAATCTGATGTGGGTCAAGGAATGGATAACATTAAGAAATACTAGATTGTTGACATTAGAAGGACATGATCTGTTGTTGGGGTGGCATGCTTTTTTATGGTATAAAGGAACTAAAACACAGGGGTATTTTAGAAGACATTATATACGGGAGTCTCTGTGGTTAAACTGGGAAAATATTAAAAGACAATGTTATTTGCAAATTCCAGTCTGGCTATCCATGCGGCCGCACACGTGGTGCATCGGGGCTTCCAGGCTCTCCTCCCCACAGTCACCATCAGCTGTCCTGAACTTTATCAAGGGGCACCTTGTTGACATGAGCCTCTCCACCTGTTCTTTCCTACTGCTGTTTTTTTTTTTTTTTTTTGTAAATTTTATTGGTTTTTAAAAACAAACGTAAACAAACAAAACATAAAAACATCAAACTCTCTTCCATAGGTATACAAACAGTGTGCCAGTTGGTTTACAAATCATTTTGTGCATCCATTTCATGGTCTTCAATTACAGTTACATTACATAAAAGCTCATATTATCAATCAAAAATTAAATACCCTAATATCATTATTAATCAATCATTTGACTATAATTTTATTCATTCATATTTTACGAGATAACCACAATTTACTTAGTTTATTTTATAACAATTCATATTATCCTCCCAAATCTATCCTAAAAACATTTTGTAGATATAATAAAAAAGAAATACATCTTTATATATTTATTATTTTCTAAAAATCTACATATTTCATTACTGTATTTTATTATCTAACCATTGATAGAAAAGGTCCCAAATTGTCATTTTTTCCCAACCACATGCGGATTTTAGTCCAGTATTTTTTAGCATCTGCACAAGCCCACCACATATGGTAATATGAGCCAGGTGTCTGATGACATTTCCAACATTTTTCGTATTTGTTCTTGAACATTCTTGCTATTCTTGTCGGGGGGGAAATGCCACCTGTAAAACATCTTATACAAATTTTTTTTATAAGCTGTTGACATTGTCATTTTATAATTTTGAGAGCACAATTTTTGATAATAAGAGTAGAATATTAGGAGAAGTATAAAAGTGTATTATTGTAGAGAACGGGATCAGAAGTGTGAATGGTAAAATAAGAATCAATAGGTATTGAATTAATGAAGACTTAATAAATGACCAGTAACAAATGTACATCACTTAGTCCTTTAGAAAGAATGAACAAAAATCCAAGACTAAGAAAGTTATGATTGGATGAAGTGGTGGGATTCAAAATTTTTTACTACTGGTTCTGTAGGTGTGGCTTGGTGGGCATGGCTTGGTGGGTGTGTCAGGGGAAGGATAACATAAAATCTCAATTTCCACCCCACTCCAGGGGAAGGATAGTTCAAAATCTCCATTCCCTCCCCACTCCTAGGGGAAGGTTACTGCTGTTAGGAATCTGTCCACCAATTAGTTGGGTCGGCAATATATAAACCAACAATGTATGTTTGTAGCTTTAAGACAAAATCACTGTATTGATTTATACTATAGTCCGATTGGTTGATTGTATTGCAGATTGCCATGGGAGGGAGCTAGAGATGATAGCTTGTTCTCTCTCTGACATTCTGTCTCTCTGGCATTCTCTCTCTCTGACATTTTGTCTCTCTAGCATTCTGTCTCTCTGACATTCTGTCTATCTGACATTATGTTGTTATCTAAAGTTATCTATTGTATTTATGCTATGCTTATACTTTGATATTTTTGTTTACTGGAAATGACAAAGGCAACTGGTAAGAAGACTTTGTAATTGGATATTCTTTCGACTGTAAAACGTATATGACCTGGACCGTTTATTGGACTGTGCTATTTCTTAAAGTAAACTTTAACTCAATTCAGTGTATCTGTGTGTGGCTGAATAATTATTCATAATTACTCTCATAAACGTTTCCATGTGCATATCCTTGTTACTCAAGGGTTATTCTGTACATATCATAACAACTGCAAAATCCCCCATACTCCTGGGAGAAGGTTACTGCAAAATCTCCATTCCTTCCCCACTCCTGGGGGAATTACTGCAAAATCCCATTCTCTCCCCACCCCACTAACCTGCTTTCTATCTTATCGCGAAAGCCTCTTTTTCTCATGCAGCCCATCGTCTCTCTGTGTCCGTGAGATTGCGGGAGGTGTAGGCGCAGGGCTGTATGCTTCCTTGGTTGTTTCTTTGGAGTAACATTGCTCCCACTGCCACCTCTCTGGCGTTTGCTTGAATGACAGGTTCAGAACCACCCAGGGTCAGGTTCAGACCACCCAGAGAATTGGTTCGGGATGTCCCGATAGGCAGTTACTTTGCTAATTTGCTTGTCCAGGCTGGTTCTGAAAAAGTGAACCAGCATCCGCTCAGGCAAAAGGGGTATCTTCCCACTGATTCTCCTGAATTCAGGATGTGTTCCTTAATGGACTGCCCTCCCTGCTTTAGGTTGCTGAGCTTATCTTCCATGGATGGATCCTCTGTCTCCACAAATCTGACCTCTAGCAGTCATAGGAAGTCATCTGCATCATGCAGCTGGGGGGCCCTTCTGTTGTGGAGGGTTGCTAGCCATCCTCTTGCTTCTCCCTCTAGCCCCTCAGAAATGGCATTCACCATGGCTCTAGGGGAGGGGTAGAAGTGTCCATAGCATTCCAGGTAGATCTCAGCTGAATCAAGGAATAAAGCTAGCTGATCTGGATCTCCATCAAATTTCCCCCTGAACTGGGGTGTTTCATTGGGCTCTGGTCCTTCCTCTCCCTGTCGCCCTCTGTAAGCCTGCACTTGAGGTGGCTGACTTTCCTCCCCAGCTCTAGTTTGCACAGGAGGAAGGGACTGCCTGCTGCATGGGGGAGGCACTGGCTGCCACTATGGGCTCTTTTTTCTTCTGGTATGTAGAGAGGTCTTGCCTGCTTCTCCCCACTTCAAAAAGCCCTGTAAAAATTCCGGATTTCTCGTCTGCAGCGCTCCAGGGCAGGCAGGAATCTGCGACTGTGCGCGGTTTCTGCCTGTGCTCGCTGCCGGAGTGCCCTGAGCCACCCGGCTTCAGGGCTAGCCACCTCCATAGAAGGTGGCGAAGACAGGGGGGATCTGGCAGGGTTGAGAGATATCGCACCTCTCTTCTCTAGCCGGCTAAACCCCCTTTTCCGAAGGCAGCTGAGCGGCGGTCTCAGAAATGGCTGCCACATAAAAGCGCTCAGCTGGAAAAAGAAAGTGCAGGAGGAGTTGAGAAGAAGTGAAAGTCTTTTTGCTGACCGGGACAAAGTAACAGCGAAAGTACCCTGGATTTTAAAAATCTGTGAAAGATACATCGTTTCCAAAGATTTACAAGCGGCGAACAGAAGTTAAAAGGGGAAAAAAAATCTTTTTTTCACTCTCCATCCTAACGTGACAGCGAATAGAAAAGCAAGAGAAATCGGAAAAACCCGCATTGGCACTAACAGGTAATCAAATGCTAAAGGGATAAGGATTTCTGAATATTTTAAAAAAATCTTTTTTGCTGTAAGTGGGAAGGGAGAGGAAAAGAATTGGAGCAGGATTTGGAAGTAAGGAGGAGATTGCCTAGAATTTTAAAGAATTTTAAAGAATTATTATTAAAAAGACTTTTAAAAGATACATTTTAACTGGAACTTTGTAACTAAACATTAACCCCAGAAAGAGAAAGTAAAGAAAGAAGAAAGCGTTAAAAGAAACAGCCTATTTGGATTGTTTGGTGACTTTGGGACTTTTGGGAATTATTTTTGATTAAAAACACTTGGGTGGTTGTTTTGGAAAAACCCTTTCTTTCTACAATGGCATCACTTGTGGATGAATTGAAAATTGAATACCAAAAATATAAAGAAGAAGAACAAGAAGGGAAAGACTCTCTTGGCACTCTTTTTCAATTTCTAGAAATGGCGATTTGTACTTATGAGAAACTGAGTGCGCAACAAGATGATTGGGACAAAGAAGAAGCCATCTTTGATGAACAAGTAACTTTATTTGAGGAAGAAAGGGAGAAAGAGGAAAAGAAAAGGGGGACTTTAAGACTTGAAAAAGCAACCAAAAAAGAGAAAAATAAGGTGAAAAGTGGATATAATGTTAGAAAACAACAGAAAGGGGGAAAGCAGAAGAAGAAAAGGGAGGTGGAGAGACAAGGGGGTAAAAAGGGCAGGGAGAAGAACAAACAAGGGAGGAAGGAAGGGATGAGAAGCCTTAATGGTGGGGAGCAAGATGTAAAGAAACAAGATTCATTTAGAGATAATGGGTAAACTTAGTTGAAAAAGGGATTCTGCAAAGGTACACAAGATTGTATTTTTATATTTGTACTTAGAAATAATGTTAGAAAATTGGAAACAACATGTGATCAAAAATGGGATAAAATATTTAGTGTAACTTAGTGAAATTTTTGTGAATAAAAAGAAGGCAATGGAATAAATGAGAGAATTGAATTAGGAGGAAATGGGAACATTTTAATGATACAATGATTTATGAAATAACTATGGAAAGCATAAGTGTCCCCATAAAAGTACGATATTCAATTGAAAAGTAATGTGTAAGATATAAATGAATATTAATATTAATGATTAGATCTGTATTGGCATTGATAGTTGTTTTAATTATATTATATACTTATAAATTTTTTCTTTTTATAAAATATAATGTGTAATTTAAGAATGTACTAAACAGACTCCCAATGGAAGTCATATATTATATTAAGTATTATAAATTTAGGGGAAAGAGTCAAAGGCGTCACACTCCAATCAGTGTACAGGAGTTATCTAAAGAGAAAAGAGAAATAGATAGCTGGAAACAGAACAGACAAAGAATAATAAGTATTACGATCTGAACTGAGATAAGACAAATAAAATAAAACTAAGAAAGTTAAAAGAGGTGAGAAGCTATATAGAAAATGGAAAATGGTAATAAGATATGGAATGGTATATAAAATGAATATGAATTTGAATTTGTGTCTGTACGAAGAGATGTAACCCAGGATCAAGCAGCTTTCAGAAAAGATGTTTTATGTTTTTATGTTCTATGTTTTGTTTGTTTGTGTATTGTCTTTGAAAATCAATAAAATTTGCTTAAAAAAAAAAAGCCCTGTAAAAATTCCCCTCTGTTTTGGGTGGCAGGACAGGCCATCATCTTGAATGGTGGCCTGTTCAGATCCCTCCCTCAACTGCTCTATGGATCTCCCCCGGAATTCCATCAGGTATCTATTTGGTTTTCTCCCTTCCAGAGGAGCAGTTTTCTCCTCTTTGGAGTTGAAGAGGAGCTGTCCTCCTTCTGTAATTATGCTATCAGTTTGTGTTTGCTTCTGGCTGGAAGCCAAGCTTTCTCCCGATAGCCTCTGCCATGGCTATGGCTGCCTGAGTTTCTCTCCACACACCTCAGATGTTGGGGAACAATGGAAGAGGCCAGGACACAGGCACCCTGGTGATTAATCAGGAGGAATCTGTCAGTTCCGGCAGTTACTCCAATTAAATCATGAGCCTCAAGCCACACTCCCAAAACTAAAGAGGATTTATTTGAAGCTACCATTCTACGTTCGGCACTAACCTGGGCATAGCCAACTGTGAGATACATAATTCACTGTCACCCTTGATCCTGCTTTTCCCCCACCTCTCTGGGAGTATCATCCAACAAAAAATGTCCATAGCCAAGAGTCATCAATCATGCTCCCCAATTAGATTTTTTCGCGGCAGAAGCGTCAGTCATCTAATCAGTCTCTGAAGAAAATATGAATGGAATGTACTTTCAATTCCACACTATTGCCTGCTCTTTGACACCCCCCCCTTTCTTTCTATTGTTAACTATAAAACATGTATGTAAAATGTTTTAGGAGTTGACAGAACAACACTGACTTATGACCTTCTTCCACACTTATGTCCATTACAACATCCCACGGTCATGGGATGTTTCAATTTCAGACACTTGGAAACTGGCATGTATTTATGTCAGTTGCAATGTTCTGGGGTCATGTGATCACCCTCTGTGATCTTTTTGGCAAGAAAGTCAATGGGGAAGCCAGATTCACCCAACAACTGTGTTACTGTGTTACTAACTTACCTTAGTGATTCACTTAACAATTATAGTCATAAAATGGAGCAAAACTCACTTATCAATTGTCTTGCTTACCAACAGAAGCTTGTGACTCAGTTGTGGTATAAGTCAAGGACTACCTCTGGGGTAGGAATCTATTACACCCATTTCAGGTTAACAGATAGTATAAAAATATATTAAATTTTAATCTCATTTCATCCAACTGATGAATAGCTAAATTGATGAAGGATGTTGTTAGCTTGAAAGGGAGCTACCAAATTCCTGATTCTTTGGCTACCAGAGACTAACAGGGTCTTTTCCAACAACATCTACAGTATGAATACACTCTAAAGTTTTTACTCTTACACCAAAACTTTATAAAATGAAAAGATGAAAAACTATAAAGTTTCAAAGGCAGTACTTAAGATAAAGTGAACTTCATTAATGAAGTTAAACACCCATATACCCATCCATCTGAACATCAATGCAAAACCACAGCTCACCCTGCCCAAAAAGGACCCTCCAAAAATAACAGACTTGTAGGCAGTGAACCAGATGCAAATCCCAGGCAAGACCATCTACCTATAAAGCCAAAGGACAAAGGGGGGGAGGCAGTGGTAGCAAGGAGCAGATCAACCCATAATCCTGCAGCTTGCCGAAAAGCCTGGGAATGCAGTTGGTGAGCATGTGCACTTTAGAAACCCTATGCCACCCTCGGGGTTGTTTCAAATCATAATGAGGCTGTTTTGTTCACCGCCGATCGAGCAACCCGATTGAAGCTGCTGGTGAGCCCAATGTATGCAGCAGAGACTGCTCGGGTTTAGTTTGGACAGGCAAATTATTACCCTTATGCTACCAAAGTGGATTCCTGGGTGCTGCGCTGCAATATAGAAATGGGAAAGGGAGCAGCCAGTATGAGGGGAGCAGGAGGAACAAGGAGAAGAGAAGGACAGTGGGCAGCCTCTTCCTTACCTCATGCCAGCCACTCCATTGTCCATTTCACCATTGCAGTGTGGCACCATGGAGCTTTCCATACCCACCACCACCCAGATGCCCTCACTTCTCCTAAGGATTTCTTTGCCTAGTTGATTTGCAGCTCCTTTGTGTTTCTTGCCATCGTGTGCAGGAAAAGAAAAGTTTGTGCGGGGCTAAAAAAAATTCACTCAATTTTTTTCTTTTGCTAGAAATTGGAATCGATTGATTTAACTATTTTTTAGCCCCACATAAACTTTTCTTTTCCCTGCACATAATGGCAAGAAACGCGAAGGAGCTGCAAATCAGCTAGGCAAAGAAATCATTGGGGAGTTTGTTCTCCTGGCCAGCTTGGTCATGCAGCTTCCTGGCCAGAGGGAAAAAGAGAACCTTTTCCCAGCCAACACGGCCATGGCCATGCAGCTTCTTCCTGGCCAGGGGGAGAAGACCATTCTCCCAGCCAGTATATACATGACCATGTGGCTTCTTCCCAGACAGGGGGAGAAGGAGAACACACCAGTGGCAAAGCAAGACAGGCAAGCCCGGGGACGGTGTGGGGAACAGCGCAGTGGCCTAGGCCAGCCAGGAGTCAAGTTGATTGGGGCTTGCTTGCAGGCTCACTCACCGAGGGATATCAGGTCCTCGGCGGAAGGCAGGCAGCAATGACAGGAGAAAGAAGGTTAGTAATGGTGGGCGAGAGAAGGAGTGACTGGGCAGGGCATGTGGGCAAGAGGGGCAGGGCAGGCAGGGAGGAGCAGGGCCAGTCAGTGGAGCTATTTGCCGGTTCTCCAAACTGCTCCGAACCAGTAGAATCCCACCTCTGAGCCTGCCCCTTTATTTGCCTCCTTTCTCTATTTTCACTCCACACAATCCAAAATCTCGACAGTGCTCCAGAAGAGTTAAGAATAACATCCTTCTTTTCTTCAAAATGTGCTTCAAACTTCAATACTAAAGAACAAAATCCTGCCCATCTCTAAGAGGTTGAGCTCCAAATAACTAAACTAAACATTAGACAGGAGACAAGTATAAGTATTTGGTTTTTGACTCCTTTTTGTTTCACTTTTCATTCTTTCTTTTTAATAGAAAACACCCTTCATTGATTCAGGTTGCTCAGTGCATCCATCTCCATCACAGAACAATGCCAGGGAAGGACCAAGGGACACAAGAAACTTGATACAGCCCCCACCCTTGTCTCTGCTAACCAAAGAGCAGAATCCTTAATGCCAGCCATGTCTTGTGGATACCTGAGACAGGAAAATCGTTCTCCTTTTTGCCTTTGGATTTTTGCCTTTGTCAGTAAAAATCCCCCCAAAAAACAAAACCCACAATAATTAAGTAATGAAGAATGTGCTGTCCTTTCACAACACTCCAATCTGCTCCCATGACAGCTGCCTCGCTCTCCCTCAGGACAGAGTTGGCCCTGGGCAATGCCTGGATGCTACAACTTAAAAGCTACCTTTAATAAGAAGAGTAGATGCCTGCTAAAAAATTTAAGGGTTTTATGCTTATTTTTCAATATATGTTCTACTCCCCCCTCCAGCCAGCTCCTTACCTTCTTTCCCTCTAAAATCCCTCATGCAGAACATATGGAGTACTATATAAATCCAAGATGTTGCTGGTTTTACTTAAAAGCCACTTTATTATTTTTCTGTTTGGCTTCTGCCTGTTTACAGTTCCCTAAAACATCTCTCACGCTGCAGCACATGTCACCTTGCTCAGAGCAATGTTGTGCCTCTTTTTATGTAATTCCCTTTTAAACTTCACTGTCTATGATGTGAGTGCCCCCAAAAAAGTAAGGTGCATTGAGAAATACATAAAACAGAAATCCAGTATGACATGGAATACCATTCAGTGGCTTACAGAGGAGGTAATGAATTGGCTTTAGAGACATGATGGTTGGGACCCTTCCGGTTTGCTAGCTTTCGGCGGCGGCAGGGATTTGCCACTGTGCAATCCCTGCTGCGTTCACTGCCAAGGTTCCCCCGATCCATTTGGATCTGGGGGATACAGCTGCCCTGTAGAGGCAGCGGAAGATAGGGGATCCGGCAAGGGGTTTGGGGTACCGCAAACCCCCTCCCCAGCCGGCTAAACTCCCTTTTCCCGAGGCGGAGGAACGGCGGTCAGCAATGGCCGCCACGAAGAAAGCTGCAGCCGGGTAAGCAAGAGCAGGAGGGAGAGAGCTGAAAGAGAAGTGAAAGTTGCTTCTGGCTGGGACAAGACGGGAGAAAGTTATTTGGAACCTTGAAAGCTGTTAAGTATCTATTGTTCCTTGCGAGAGTTACAAGCTGCGAATACCCTAAAGGGAAAAGTTTTTTTTTCTTTGTTCGACTCTCCTTCCTAAAGTGACACCGGGAAAAAAAATCTTTTTGGCTGTGAGTGGGAAGGGAGAGTGAAAAAAATCTGAGCAAAATTTGAAAATAAGGAGAAGATTGCCTAGAATTGCAAAGAGTTTAAAAACTTCCAAAAATATATTTGAAAAGGATTTGTGATTACTTTAACCCCAGAAAGAGAAAGTCAAGAAGAAGAAGGTATCTAAAAGAAACAGTCTGTTTGGATTGTTTGGTGATTTTGGAACCTTTGGAAATTATTTCTGATTAAATCATCTGGGTGGTTGTTTGGAAAAACTTTTTCTCTACACAATGGCATCATCTATGGATGAATTGGAACTTATATATCAAAAATTTGAAAGAGAAAAACAAGGAGGTGAAGATGGACTTGGCACTATTTTCCAATACTTAGAAATGGCGATTTATATTTATGTGAAGCAGAATGAGGATGATGGGGATAAAGAAGAAGGAGAAGCCATCTTTGATGAGAAAAGGACTTTGATTGGAGAAGGGAAAAAGCGGAGGTCTTTAAGAACTGGAAAAACAGCCCAAAAAGAGAAGAATAAGGTGGAAAAGGGACATTATGTTAAGAAACAACAGAAAGGGGGAAAGCAGAATAAAAGGGAGGTGGGGAGACAAGGGGTTAAAGAGGACAAGGAGAAGAAGAAGCAAGGGAGAAAGGATGGTGGGGAGCAAGATATTAAGAAGCAAAAGTTTTTCAGAGATAATGGATAAGTCTTATTGTTAATGGGATTCTAGAAGGTACATAAGATTGCATTTTTATATCTGTATTTAGAAGTAATTATAGAAAATTAGAAATAATATGTAGTTTAAAAAGTGATAAAATATTTAACATAAACAAGTAAAATTTTTGTTAAGAAAAAGGGAGTATTGTAATGAAATATGATCCAAGATTATGATGGGGTGGGGGTAATAATCGTGGAAAGCATAAGTGTTCCCACAAAGGCATGACATTCAATTGAAATGGATAAAATGTTTAATATATAAATGATTGTTAATATTAATAATTAGAAGATGGTATATTAGCAAACCTTTTGTGAAATGAGATTTGAAGTAGAAGAAGGAGGAACATTTCAATGAAATATTGAGCTATAATATGTGATGTGGGGGGAATAATTTTGAAAAATAGGGCTCTCATAAAAGCATGTGATTTAATTGAAAAGTAATGAGTTAAATATCTAAGATATGAATGAATATCAATATTAATGAATAGATTTGTATTATTTTTGATAATATAGTATAATTTTAGAATGTACCAGACAGAATACCAATGTAGGTTATGTATTTTATATTAAGTACTATAAATATAGAGGAAAAAGACAAAGGCATCATACTCCATATAGTGTATAGGAGAAGTACTTCTTTTTTTTTAAAGAAGAAAAATAAATGATTGGCTGGAATAGAACAGACAAAGAATAATAAATATTACGATATGAATTGAGAGGAGATAAAAAAATAAAAATGAAATAAAATTGAGAAAATTTAAAGGAGAGGAGAAGTTATATAGAAAATTGAAAATGTTAAGAAGATATGAAATGGTATGTAAAATGAATATGAAATTGAACTTGTGTCTGTACCAAGAGTTTTAACCCGGGACTAAGCAACTTTCAGAAAAGAGATTTTTTATACTTTTATGTTTTGTGTTTATGTGTATTTATGTATTGTTTGTCTTGAAAAATAAAACTTGTTTAAAAAAAAAAAAAGAGACATGATGGTTAAAGCCTTCAACTGATGATAGGTGGTACAGCCAATAGGCCCAGAAGCAACTGTATTTATTTATTAGGCCCTATCACCTGCCTTTCATTCAGGAGCTCAAGACAGAACAGAGTGTGCTCCCTCATCCTCTTTCAGGTCAACAGATTTGACTGGTTCAATGCTGATTTCTGAGTTAATTATAATACTGAACTTTTTTGTTCATATTTGAAGAATTCAAAATGGATGTGACGAGGATTGTTACTTTGACTGAAATGAAGCTTCAGAGACAGTATTGTTGATTCAAGGAACTTAATCTCAGCATAGCCAGATGCTTTTTTTTTCACAGAGTGAAAGATGCAAGGGAGGAAAAACATTTCATGAGGAGGACCCACAATGTTGGAAATGTTAAGAACTTGTCTGCTGCTCTCTGATTAAATCAACAGCCCCTTCACCAACAACTGCATCTTTCTGCTTTTCTTTGTCTCTGTCTCTCTGTCTGTCTCTCTCTGTCTCTCTCTGAAAAAAGTCTCATGTTTGGTTGTTAAAAGCGGCTTCATTGGGCATGAACTGTGTTGTGTCTGGAAGGATGGGTCCAAGAACGGAGACAGGCTCAGAAAGTAACTACAGCTCTTTATTAGTGACTTCAGATCTGAGCGAATTGCCCTAGCCGCAGCAGCCCCTTTTATAGAGCTGGCTGCGGCTATACGGCCAATGACAGAGGTTTAAGCTTGCTGCGCTTGTTTTAGTCCAATCGCGGCAGCCCGTTTACCAGCCAATCGGATCAGTCCGGAGCGACCAATCACGAACCGCTGTTAGCGGACCAATCCGCTTTGCAGGCTTCAAGCCTGCTAGTCCGGAACACCCCTCCCCTCTTGGTTCCGTTTAAGGGGTGGGGTTATATAGTCTCGCAGGTAGGCAGGCCTTCGCACCTGTCTACCTGACTTGCGTTGCTCGAAATGTCTTTGCTCGGTTTCTGGTTCCGACGGGTTGCTTGCCGGAAATCCCTGGAACGGTGAGCTGGTTCCATAGCTGTGACTCCCTTCAGGTGATCTCGGGATGAGTGGTACTCCTCCCTCGTTGCTAGTGCTTGGGCTCACAGGATTCACTGGGCCGGTTCGGTTGCTGCTACTGGGTGAGATGATCACGTGCCAAGGTTCTTCATCAGTTGGTGAGAATTGTGGGCTTTGATGAGGTGGTTGTGGGGTTCTTTCTTCTAAACCAGATGTTGGTTCAATTTCAGACCCCCCGATTCCCCTTCCCCCTCTGGTTTCGTGGCTAGGGTCACTGATGGGGGATGTGGTTAGCCTAGATCGCAGCTGGTCAATGTGGCATTTCCACAGTCTCCCATCTGTGGTTTCTAGCCGGTAGGAGCGGGGGCCTGTAACTTGAGTTATTTGGGCAGGGATCCACAGAGGGTCACCTGAAAAGTTATTTGCAAATACAGGGTCTCCTACCTTAAAGGCACGGTGTTTACTGCTGGAGCCCAAGGGTTTCTCCGGGGTGTAGGCAGGATGTAGGCGATCTAGCGGAGATCTGAGTTTTCTTGCCATTAGAAGTTCAGCTGGGCTTTTGTTGGTTGTAGTGTTTGGTGTAATATGCTGGAGAAGGAGCATCCTAGTGACTTTATCGTGGATGTTGCATTTTTTGTAATGTCTTTTTTGTGAACTGAACCATTCGTTCAGCTCTACCATTTGCCACTGGGTGCACTGGCGATGTCAGTGTGTGTCGTATGCCACGGTCTGCTAAGTATTGTTCAAAGGCTAAGGCGGTAAATTGAGGGCCATTGTCGGAGACCAGGACATCTGGTAGCCCATGCTTTGCAAAAAGTCTGTTTAATTTTTTGATGACTGCCTCAGTAGTGGTGGTCTTCATTTTATTTACCTCGAGCAAATTGGAGTATGCGTCTACTGTTATCAGGAAGGTGTGTCCTTTTGTAGGTCCAGCAAAATTGATATGGATGCGCGACCAGGGGCCTCTGGGCGTTTCCCATTCGGTTGGCGAGGCTCTTGGCGGGGCTGAGTGTGTCTCTTGGCATTTGCTACAGGTGGCGACCCAGGCTTCAATTTGTTTGTCCATGCCTGGCCACCAGGCGTAGCTCCTTGCCAGCGCTTTCATGCGCACGATGCCCGGGTGTCCATTGTGCAGCAATTGTAGAACTTTTTTTTGTAGTTTTGCTGGTATGATCACTCGGTCTCCCCACAATATGCACCCCTTTTGTGAGAAGAGCTCTGTTTGTCTGTTCTTAAAGGGTTTAAAGATTTCGTTGAGTTCGATTTGTGGCCATCCCCTCTCCACCCAGCCAAGAACTCGTGCCAAGCATGTCTTTTTTGGTGTCCAATGCGATGTCTTGCGCTGTGAGTGGAGGTGAGGGAAGAGTTTCAATCTGTAGTATTGATAGTGTGGGAGCTGGGTCATCTTGGAGTTCTGGCAATGGAGAGCGGCTCAAAGTGTCTGCGTGGGGGATGGTTTTCCCCGGCCGGTGCTTTAATTGGTAGTCGTAGGCGGCTAAGAACTCTGACCATCGTGTCATTCTGGGGGATAAAATATGTGGAGTAGGTTTATCGCCTGCCAGGATGCCAAGTAATGGTTTATGATCTGTGATGATGGAGAAGGATCTTCCATACACATACTCGTGAAACCTTTTGATTGCAGACACGATAGCGAGGGCTTCCTTGTCTAGATGACTATCATTTCTTTCTGTTTTTGACAGTGTTCTTGAAAAAAATGCAATAGGCGCCTCTGTACCGTTTGGCAAGACGTGGCTCAAGATGGCTCCTACTCCAAAAGGCGAGGCGTCACAAGTCACAGTTAGTGGAAGTGTTTCATTGTATTGGATGAGCACTGCATCCGAAGTTAAAAGGTCCTTTACACGTTGAAAGGCCTGTTCTTCCCGTCGTCCCCAAATCCAGGAAGCCTTTTTGTCGAGGAGTCTATGAAGGGGTTCAGCAACAGTTGCCTTCTGGGGTAGGAAAATGTTATAAAAGTTAATGAGACCCAGGAAGGCTTGAAGGTCTGTTTTGTTCTGTGGTCTCAGGGCATTTTTGATTGCAGCCAATTTCTTTTCCGTAGGGTGAATTCCTTGTTTGTCAAGGAGGTAACCAAGGAATTCAACCCTTTCAGTGCATAACTGGCATTTTTCTTTCTTTACTTTGAGACCAGCATCTTGGAATTTTTGTAGGACTGTTCTCAGTCTTTTTTCTAGCTGACTTCTTGTGCGGGGGGGGCTATTAATACGTCGTCGAAGTAGGGCACGACCCCTTTTATGCCCTGCAACAACCTTTCCATCAGACTTTGAAAAATGCCTGGTGCTACGCTTACTCCAAACTGGAGTCTGTTACACTTGAACGCGCCTCTGTGCGTGACTATGGTTTGGGCTTCAGCGGTTTCAGCATCAACTGGCAGCTGTTGATAAGCTTGGGCCAGGTCAAGCTTTGCGAATATTCTGCCACCCCCAAGTGAGTGAAGGAGATGTTGGACCATGGGTACCGGATAGGCGCTCTGCTGTAACGCGTGGTTGAGGGTGGCCTTGTAGTCCCCACAGATTCTCAAGGATCTGTCTGGTTTTATGGGAGTTACGATTGGGGTCTCCCAACGGGCGTGATCAATGGGTTCTAACACGCCTTGTGCAATTAGTTTGTCCAGTTGCTCATCAATTTTTGGCTTGAGGGCAAAAGGAACATGGCATGGTTTTAAACGAATGGGCGCGATATCAGGGCGGAGATTAAAAGAGATAGGGGACCCCTTGTACTTGCCTAGTTTTTCGCTGAAAACTTCTTGGAAGTCCTGGACGAGGGCTGCTTCCCAATCTTCGTCTACAGTCTGATTGATGCCTGCCATTTCTATTCCTAATGGCGCGAACCACTGTAGACCCAGTAGGCTAGGTCGGTCTCTGTCCACGATGGTGAGAGGTAGTATTGCGGTGTGTTTCTTGAAGGATACCTGGAAATGACTGGAACCAGCGACGGGAATCCGGTTGCCCTGGTAGTCTTTTAATATAAGTCTCTGAGTGCTGAGGTCCTGGCGGCGGATGTTGGGAATCAGCTGCTTCAGGGTTTTCCAGGATACCATGGATAGGGAAGACCCGGAGTCCACTTCCATGATGCATGGTCGATTTTCAATGTTGACCTCTGCACGGATTTTCCTAGCGTCTAGGGATGAGGCGTGGGTGATGGTGATAGTTTGATGTGCTTCTTCTCGTCGGGGGGTGCCGGTAAACTTCCGGGTTCTGTTGTATTGGTTCCACTGGTTGTTTGGGCGGTCACGATTAGCGGCGGGGTTTCCATCTGCTTGTCGGAGGTTGTTTTCCTTCCGTTTGGGACTGGTCCCTCTTTTATTCTGGCATACCTTAGCAATATGCCCTCTTTTATCACAGAACCGACAGATGGCGTCTAGGAATCTGCATTCAAATCGTGGGTGGTTTCCACCACATCCGGCACATTGGAAGTTTGATTTACGACTCCTCTGGTCTCGTTGTTCGCGCTCTGACCGGAGTCTGTGGACTTCTTCTTCGTCACTATCTGATGAGGACTCGATGTCTTCATGGTGGGTGGCTGATGTGTATTTCTCTGTTGGCGTAGCTTTTTCGTTGGTGGGCTGGCGGTTTGCCCCATTGGCCCGGCGCATCCGAGCTGCTGATTTGCGAGTGGCTTCGGCTGCGGTGGCGTCAGCTATAGAGTCTGCGAGGGTGATGTCTCCTTTTGCCATGATTTTACTTTGGACTGTGGGGTCTCTTAGTCCCAGGACAACTCGATCCCTCATGGCTTCTTCGAGATTAGTGAAGCCACACAACCTGCCTAAATTCCTTAGGTCAGCTACAAAATCCCCAACACTCTCACCTTTGCGTTGGTCCCTCTGATAAAACTCGTGCCTTCCGATGAGAGTTGGTACTGCTGGTGCGTAGTGGTTGCGAAGGATGAGAGCAAAGGTATCCCAGTCCATCGATTTAACTTCAGCCAGTTTTGCCAGCGCTTTGGCCATTTTAAAAACGGCAGGTCCGCAATACGTCAGGAAAACTGCTCGTTTTTTGCTGGGCGTGGCGTCCTTCAGATTTTGGACTCCAGGAACATCTGAAACCTGTCCATGTATGAGTCCCAGTCTTCACTGGCTGGATCGAACGGGGCGGGTGGTACAACGCTGCTGGCCATTCCGCCGATGTCTGCGCGCTGTCAGCCACGTGCTCTTGTTGATCGTAGGTAGTGCTCATTCAGCTCTGCTGTCTCCGGATCCCATCCTCGTCGCCAGTGTTGTGTCTGGAAGGATGGGTCCAAGAACGGAGACAGGCTCAGAAAGTAACTACAGCTCTTTATTAGTGACTTCAGATCTGAGCGAATTGCCCTAGCCGCAGCAGCCCCTTTTATAGAGCTGGCTGCGGCTATACGGCCAATGACAGAGGTTTAAGCTTGCCGCGCTTGTTTTAGTCCAATCGCGGCAGCCCGTTTACCAGCCAATCGGATCAGTCCAGAGCGACCAATCACGAACCGCTGTTAGCAGACCAATCCGCTTTGCAGGCTTCAAGCCTGCTAGTCCGGAACAAACTGAATCTCTCAACCAGCAGAAATAAATTTACACCAGATTCAGACTGCTGCCCATTTGGCTAAGAAGAGTCTAGAGAAAGATTTCAAGGGTTTCGGAGGCTGGGAAATGGGGAGGAATTTTCTCATCAACTGCCTTGCATGAATCCTATGCCAAGTGGGATTGACCTATCCAGGGAATGCACTGGGCTTCTACAAGATAGTTCAACATTATGAAGACTCATAATCCAGGATTTTCAGGAACAAATGCCGTCAACAGCTGGTTCTAGATAAGCTTTCATACTGTATGCATCCTGTGCTTCACCTGTGGCTGTACAGCAGTATCTCTACTGCCGACTTCTGTTAGGGTTCAGACTGATCAATCCAAGGATACTTTTCCCCAACACACATTTCCCTCCCTTTCCAGATCCCTTTATTTAGAGATGAAGTAAGAACTCTTGAAATGAGAGATGTTTTACCTCAAAAAAAAAAATCTCTGTCTTTGATTGTTCCTTGTTTTGATTATTATTTATCTACTTTATTTATATCCTACCTTTATCATTTTTATAAACAAACATGTGACAAAAATACTTAATACTCCCTCCTCTTATTTCCCCCATAACAACAACCTTGTGAGGTGGGTTGGGCTGAGAAAGAGGGACTGGTTCAAAGTCACCCAGTCAATTTTCATGCCTAAGTGTCTTGATCACTAAACTTTGCTGTTTTTTTACTCCTATATATTTTATTAAGACTTACATTTTGGAATTATCCATTATTTGGAAATAACAGATGACAACTTTGGCACCACACAGACATGCAAAATCTTAAAATTAATATTTCATATATTTAGTGAAAAACATGGGGGAGTGGGAATGAGAACAGCAAATCAGATTCTTTTGTGCAAGTTATTTTTAACTCCATTCTAACTCTATTCCTCCATTCAACTCCATTTCAACTCTGTTAGCAAGATAATTTTGTACAAAAAGCATCCAAGTAACTTTAAAGCAAGAGGCCCATGGACCAAGCCTTTTTTCCATACACAGACAAGGGGCTAGTGAGAATTCTGAGCCAGGTGACCAATCACCCATTTTATTCCATGTTCTGTGCTTGCACAGTTGATTAAAAAAATAGCCCCAGTAAGCATGGGCCGGTTGAAGGCCAACTTCATTATATTGTGGAAATGTGTAGTAAAAGCTTGGGATTGAGTCAGTATTTCTCAAGGAGCACCTCCAGGCTTGAAACAGAACAAGTTGGCCATTATGTATTTCATTTTCAATAATGAAAATGTAGTGTCATGTGGCTTTATGGCCAGGAACCATAGTGGACCTGATAGGGCCCTTTATCAATATATGATTATGTTCAGTGTTACTAGCTACAGCCAATGATGTATGGCTTCTTCTGCAGCCCCATTTCAAGCTCTGCAGTGCACACATTTTGCTATTGGAGCACTACTGGGAGCATGGTGGGGAGGGAGAGAAATGCTTTGAAAGTCTACAAATTCATTCACAGGCAAATCTCCAGACTGCTGAAACCCTCCTTCTTTTGTGGAAGGAAAGGCAGGAAGGGCTAATCTTGTTGATATAAAAATGCAGGTTGAACCATCTCTGTTGCCAGAAGCAGTACGTTATAATCAGCCTTTCAAAGGCCACCCCTCTTTTTATAAGAACTCAGAGCCTTTTCTCCCATTTCTGCAGATAAATTTTTAAACCAAGTCAGTGTCAAGAGATAATAGCACCCTCTCCACCTGTTCCAAATTGACTCCCTGGTCTCATCTGGGATGTCATCATGGAAGCCTGATACTTATTTTGTTCTGACTTTCAGCAGCCTTACTCAGAGAGCTGCTTAGCTTCTAAAGTTACCAGCTGTTTGCTGTTAAATAGCAATCATGTATCTGATTTTTAGAAACTAGATACTAACTGCATATAGGCCTTGAGGCAGTTTCACACTGCAGGCTCAGCTGTTTGTTTTCCATGCTGTTCTTGGCTGTTTCTTGACCCAACTTCAGAAATTCTAAACTCAATGACCATGGACTAGCAATGGGGCAGGTCTGGGCTGGTTGTTCCCCTGCTTCTTGCCCTCCTGTCCTAAAGGGGGGTCCAGTCTAGTGGTGCCTGGCTTTTCCTTCAAAGGATAGGTCCTCATCACCCATCCCTTTTTTGTGCTCTCCCAGATGTGTGCATGCAGGAATGCCGTCACACAGACATCCTTCACACATTATCTCCAGTGACACTAACACAGACCTTCCTCCCCCCACTTCCAATACTGTGGCTGCTTTGATGCTACACTAATCAAAGCAACAAACAGTTTGACATCAAGACCACAAACATGGAAAAAGTAATATAAGAACATTTCAGCATCCCAGAAAGACCTCAAAGTTACCATTTTTAGAAAAAAATAAGACTTTAACAGCATTATTAAGTAAAAACATGGTTTCAGGCCATCTCAGAAGGTTTAAGAAATCCACCCAAAATCAAGATAATTTTGGATGCATTACAATTGATTGATTGATAAGGGGTCTGTGGTCTATTTGTAACATGGATCTAGAGAACCAACCTACCTTTCCCTCCATTTCCCCCAGTTTAAATCCAACCTCAGCCTAGACACTCTTGCATTGGATGAAGTAAACCATGTGTCTATGTTTTCTGTATTCTGCACAGTAGTGGATTTGTAAGCTGTGCAGGTGCAGACAGATAAACTTAACAAGATGTCCACAACAAAGTACATTTATTGGTTCATCAGGTATCCTCATAACTCAAATTTGTGATGAAGTTCTTCTTTAATGATCAATCCTTTGCATATCTGCCTTGTAGATAAAAGATGGTTATCTCCTAACCCATCTCGTAGCGATAGAAAGCAGCTGCCATGAGTTAGGGAATACAGGCAAAAGTGAGGAAAACTCCCCCAACCCATCGAGGGTCAAATTAGTGACCAAGCGGGATTACAGATGTGGCCACGTGACATGAACTACATTTCCCAGGATACCTTTTAACTACATTTACCATGATGCATTCCCTTAAGGGGACAGCTCATAATTCCTAAGTAACTATCCAATTCCCATAGACTGGTTGGGACAGCACACTCCCCGCCTGGAATTGTAAATTCCATTATTAAATGAAGAGAAAAAAAAATTAACTATAAACTAAGATAAGCAGTAGACAGTAATACTAACTGAATAGCATATAACTATATAACTAAGATAGCTATATAACTAAGAAAAAAAAACAGTAAACATTAATCAAACAAAGTAAAGCATGCAAAGCTTGAGGTTCAATCTTCAAATTCGGCCTCTTGGTGCAAGTCTGCTGGTCACCTCTGGTGGCCTTTTAGGGTGTACAGGTACTCTTGTGGCAAAGGTGAAAGTCTGGTGATCACTTCTGGCGGCCTGTTAGGATTGGAATGGTACTCTTGTTCCCACAGTGTCAAAGGGCATCAGGAAGCTGTTGGAAAGGGTGTTGCGTAGGCATATTCCCATGTAGAGCATCTTAGTGGACGTCTGGTGGTTGTTGGCAGCTGTTTAGGGTTTCCTAGCGAAAGTATACTGATCGCCGGTGGCCTTTTAGGCTGGAACGTCATTCTTGTTTTCGATAGTGCTGAAGGACATCGGAAGGCTGTTGGAATGGATGGTGCTAAGGCATTTGCCTGGGTTGGAGCCTGCATCCGATCTACACTGACAATTCCTACAATCCCTCATCCTAGTGGAGAATTGATGGCCAGTGGGCCATCTACAGGGCCGCCGACTGACTCAGAAAAGAGAAAGGCACATGGGGCATTATTTCCCAGCAAGAGTAGGATCTCATTCTCTGGATCCAGAGCAGGAAAGTGATGAGCCAGGTGCTGTAGGTGAGGCATGCTACTTATGACTGCAGGTGTTGCGATCTGACTGCAGTCCTTCGGCACCCCATCGCGTTCAAACACGGGTGGCAGTGGGAACCGGGAACTTTCATCCAATGACTCTATGCAGAGTCCAGTAGCTCTCCTCCCCGCCATGCTTCTTGGTCCATGGCACGTTGATACAGTGAAGGGAAGTTCGTCCTGTTGCACCTCAAAGAGGTAGAAGAATGCGGGTCTGGCCAGGGTGCAGGTGCTTTGAGTGTCTATCCACACGTACATTTTCATGGCATCTTCAGGGCATCCTTCAGGGTACACTTTGGCTAAACAGATGGAAAGACATGAATGAGACCATGGTCAGTTGGCGCACAGTGCTGTGCAGTTGACACTCATCCTCGGTTTTGGTTGAGGTTTGGCAATCTGCCGAGGAGCCCTGCATGCTTCTGTGTTACATTGAGGCTCCTTCTCCGAAGGAGGGCTACGAGATATCTGAAGTGGCGGCTCGGAGTCTGGTGCTGGTCACTATTGCATAAGTCACATTGCACCTTGGCTGTGCAGTACTTGGATGGGTGTTTGGATTCACAACACTTGTAGCAGTATTGGTACTCCCTTAGCAACTCTTTTTGTTGGGTCAGTGATTTCACTGCAAACCCAGTGCAGCTGTTCAGCGAGTGACGAGTATTGTGCATAGGACAAAACTGTATTCTCCTTGTGTTCGGAGATCTAAATTGGGTTGTATCTGATGAATCCTCTCCCCAACTGTGTGTGGATAAGGAGTCAATCTCGGTGTTGTGGACAACCATGAAGGGTCTTTCCCTGGTAGTGTGCATAGGGCCTGAGGGTGATATATGGTTGCTGTTGTATCTTCTGTCATTAGGAGGACTAACAGCTCTGAGTCCACGGGCTCAGTGTGTGCTGCACACTGTCACCTGGTGGGACATGAATTCTTCAAGAAGTGTGAAGGTATAAAGCGGTGGTGACCCTTGGCCATGAAGGTGTCAAACAACTGGAGCCACTTTTCAAGTAGCACGTGAGGAAGTTTTCGAACAATTTTGTTCTGCATGTCGACGTGATCGAGACAGGCGAGTCCCGGTAAGTTGGGATCCCATTGTGCCGTTCTCAGCTGGACAAGTATGTTAGCGAAGTCTATGATCCGGTGAGGCTTGTCAATAGGAATTTTAGGAAAACTGTTGAGGCTATCCAAGAGTGTTGCTTCTATGTCCTTGGAAGCACCATACAGTTCGTCAAGCCTTTTCCATGATAACCGTAGGGCAGCGGCCAGGTCGTCTAAGTGGGATGCATAAAGTGCCCTCGGTATGTTGGAAGACTGTGGCCCTAGCCATGCTATCAAGTGTCCGATCATTTCATCAGGGTTCAGGCGTGCCGCTTGAACGGGGCACAGGAAAAATTTCTTCCATACTAGATACTCACCGCCTTGCTTGTCAGAGAATTTGCGAACTCCGCTGGCATGCAAATTTAGCTTTCCACTCTGGACAGCTAAGTTTTTCCAGTAATCTTCAGCATTTGCTGAATTGAGGAGAGGTATTGACATAGAGGGTTCTTTCCCTGGATTATCGTAGGGTGGGTTCGGATTGTAAGTCAACAACGGGTTGTGGTCTTCCAGTACTTATGGAGGATGTTGTTCTCCCATACTGGGGATGATGGTCAGCATCACGCTGCTGTGAAGCCTGGGCGCGGTTACCTTGTGGTGTCTGGGAGCCAGATTGGTATTGAGGTTGTGTGTCAGATCCATGTATCTGTCATTTCTTCAGTGGAAGAAGAAAAGTGGGGGGAGGCTGATAAAGAAATCCTTTCTTGATGTAACCTGAATATATTTAATCTTATATCGAATTTGTATAACCACATATGATACAATGGAGGGAGAAAAGCCAGATGGCCAGAACTATCACCTCTGAGAGGCACAGCCAGGAGATGAGAAGATCATAAAAATTCCTCAGTGAGATGTGTCCTGGGAATCTCTGGAAAAGTTCGTTCTAAAAAGGGGGTGGGGGAAAATTAGGTATGCCCTGGGAAACTGTGAAAAAGATCGTTCCTTGCAAAAGGGGTGGGAAGGAATTAACATACTGGCGTTTGTTTCACTAAATACACATGGAGATAAGGGGAGGGGTTCTAAACTCCCTTATGTATCCCTGTATGCCTGAGAGACCTCAGTCGCTGCTTTGAACTCCTACATGAATTGTCTCATCTCAATAAAGGATTCCTTTTTGATACGTTTTGATATGTTTTCAGAAGTTCATTCTAGTTGAGTGAATGGGAAAAGTTATGTAGCCTGACATAAAGCAGCATCTGCAATAGAGGTCATCCTGGAGAGGAAACTTTTTTTAAAAAAAATAAAAACCCTTCGTTCTACCGAGGGGACCCTGCAAAAAAGGAAAATATCTGAGTACAGCAAGGACCAAGGGGAAGCCAACTGCTGGGGAGAAACATCGACAGTTACCCAGCCAGATACTGACTTGGTGCACCCCATCAAAGACAGCGAGGCTGCCTACGAAACCTCCACCAAGCCCCGGTGGTCTATAGGTGTAGGAAAAAGAGATAGCTGGGATGGAAGAACCAGAGGAGTAACCCTCACCCGGGGCAATCGTAAACCTGGGTGGAAATTGGAGCTGGAGGCCCTATCGAATCAGGAAGAATGGGACAAGGAGCCACCGGCCAATGACTGAATGAGACGGTACATAAATCACCTCGTGAGGGAAGCCCTGGAGAACCTCGAGGTGAGTGATGCATCAGGACGCCAACGCAGGAGAGCAAGGGAACCAGAAAATTAGAGAACATGAGCCACCACCCCGGATCCAGCGGAGATTGAGCGGGCAGAGGGACAAGCCAAAGAAGCAGCAGCTATACCAGGTACCTGACCCCTAAATGCCCTGGATCAGGGGATTAACCCTGGCCAACCAAGAGACATACAACTGCAGAGGAAGATCCCATCCTTGGGGGTAAAATTTGATGGAGACCCCCAGAAACTGGGATTTTTCCTGGCACAAGTGCTCACCTACATGCAAGAATATGGGCGGGATTTCCCAACCCAGGGGTCCCGAGTACAAATCATCACCCTGGCCCTGGAAGGGGCAGCAGCCAGATGGATGGTGATGCTCCACAATTTCAATGCCCCAGAATTAAGGAACCTCGATCGCTTCATGACGGCCTTACGCCACCGCTTCAAGGACCCCATTGTCGATAGAAAAGCCCACGACCGCATTAGAGTTGTAAAACAAGGCCGTCGCCCGGTAGCAGAATACACCAAGGAATTTTGTGACCTGGCTGGCCAGGTAGACTGGCCAGAGGATATCCTAGTCTGTTGGTTCAAAGATGGACTAAATGATGGCCTATATGCTGCCTGCCTGGCCCGTGGGCCCCCAAATCTTTTGCACGAATGGTACATGATGGCAGAGGAGGCAGAGATAGACGTGAGTCGAAATCGGTACTGCAGTGGCAAGTCTTGGAAAAGATCCCCACCCCTGGGGAAATGGGAAGTCTTCAAACTCCAATCCACCATGACTCCAAGAACATCTGGTTGCTTTAAGTATGGAAAGGAGGGACACCGCGCAGCAGAATGCCATTTGAAGACCCCTGCCAGAAAGCTAGTCCACCCAGCAGGGGGGAAACCTGGAACATCCAACCCTCAAGGAAAGGAGACTGGCCTGAGGGGCCGAGTAGATGTGGGATTCTGATCCCCCACCAACCCAGAGGAAGAAACCCAAACACTCCGAGGGGACCTGAGGCAGTCCAAAAGCGATCTGGAAGATGACCTGCTGGTAAGCAATCCAATTGAACCAATCCCCCTACCCCTGAGACTGTTTATCTCCAGCCAAGGGAAGGGGGAGGAAGTTGCAGCGTTGCTGGATTCGGGATGCACCCGATGCCTAATAAAACCCTCCCTTGCAGAGAAATTGGGGATTCAACTGAAAGAAATGGAAAATCCCATCACTTTCTGGAACTATAGCGGGGGAGGGGGGGAGAGCCAGCCAGGTTTACCACAGAACCATTGAAAATAAAACTAGGGAACCATAGGGAGATGCTCACATTCATTGTAGCCCCAGGAATGGAAGAGCCACTAGTCCTAGGTCTCACATGGCTGCAGAAATGGAATCCAAAAATAAATTGGAGGACAGGAACCGTACAATTTCAGAGAGACATAATATTTGCAAATAGCTCAGAGGAAAGGATAAAGAAAGGGACAGAGAACAGAGAATCAGCCATGACTGGACAGTCGGCTGAACCCATTAACATTCCCAATGAGTACCTGGATCTGGCCCAAGCATTTAGTGAGAAAGCTTGTGATGAATTCCCACCCCATTGAGCCACAGACTGTGCTATTGAAATCCTACTGGGGCTAAACTCCCAAAACCACAAATGTACTACATGTCTCCCAGAGAACTGAAAGAACTCAGAGCATTTATCGATAAAAATTTAAAAAGGGGTTTCATTGAACCCACCTGACCAAATACAGCTGCCCCAGTGTTATTCTGCGAAAAGAAAGATGGCTCAGCATGCTTGTGCGTTAATTACAAAAAATTGAACGCAATTTGCATAGAGAATATGTATCCACTCCCCCTCATGAAGGACATGTTAGCCCACCTCTCGAAAGGAAAAAAAATTCAAAGTTAGACCTACAAGAGGCATATTACTGCATCAGAATAAAGGAAGGGGATGAGTGGAAGACAGCTTTTAACACACCATTGGGATGCTACCAATTTAAAGGGCTCCCCTTAGCAATTGCAAGGAGCACCTGCCGTGTTTAGGCAATTAATCAATGAAACCCTTCATGAATTTTTATATAAAGGGGTTCTAGTGTATCTTGATGATATTTTAATCAACACGGAAATGATGGAAGAACACATCAAGCTACTCTGTGCAGTCCTCACAAAACTCTTAGATGCTAAACTATATGCAAAACTCTCTAAATGTGAATTCCACCAAGAAAAAAAATGACTATTTGGGGTATAGAATATCCCACGAGGGAATAGAGATGGACCCACAGAAAGTAAAAGCTGTACTGGACTGGGACACACCGCACACCTGCAAACAATTGCAAAGCTTCCTGGGTTTGCAAACTTTTATCGCCAATTCATTCCAGCTTTTGCAAACATCGCCCTCCCTATCATGAACTTGCTAAAAATGAAAGGGGGGAGAAACCCAAACCAAGGCAACCCCTTATCTAGACAATGGAATGTCAAGTGGCATTTGAGAAACTCAAACATCTATTCTCAGCAGAACCGGTCCTTAAGCACCCAGATCCTGAACAGCCTTTTGTCATCCAAGCAGACGCTAGTGATGTTGCAGTTGGAGCAGTCCTCCTTCAAAAGAATGGAAGTGGACAATTACAACCATGCGCTTATACATCCAAGAAACTGACGAAAACCGAGCAAAGATGGGCCATATGGGAGAAAGAGGCATATGCTGTGTGGTGGGCAATGCTCACATGGAGACATTTCCTGGAAGGAAACCAAATCCCCTTTGAAGTATGGACTGATCACAAAAATCTGGAAGCCCTGAAAAATCTACGGAAACTCTCCGAAAAACAAGCAAGGTGGGCTCAATACTTTAAACGTTTTAATTTCACTCTCAAATATTTTCCTGGATGAAAGAACTTCTTAGCAGATGCACTGTCCAGAAAACCCCAATACAACAGCAAAAAGATTGAGGTTATAAAACTGATGATCCAACCGAGCCAACTAGCAGCCAAAGTAATCACCCAGGCACAAGAGAGAAAAAAACCATCCCTGACTGAAGACACAATGATGTCAATATTTAAGGAGGCACTACTTAAGGACGACTGGCTCCAGGCTAACAAAAACACTTGTTTACTCAAAGATGGACTGGCTTGGGTAGAGAACAAACTTTATGTCCCTGCAAGCCAGAGAATGGACCTCATGAAATGCTGCCACGATTCCAAAATAGTGAGACACTTTGGGTTTGTAAAAACTCTGCACCTCATCAAAAGACAATTTTGGTGGCCGTCCCTCAAAAAGGACATTGAAAGCTATGTTGCGAGCTGCCCCACCTGTGCTGCTGCAAAGAGAAGACAAGGAAAATATTTTGGACTTTTACAAACAGTAGCAGACCCTTCTGCACCCTGGAAAGAGATCTCTATGGACTTTATAGTGGAGCTTCCCGAAAGTGCTGGAAATACTGTCATTTGGGTTGTAACTGATCTTTTTTCCAAACAGGTTCACTTTATTCCATGCCAAAAGATCCCAACTGCCAAAGCATTGGCAAAGATGTTTCTAATACACATCTATCGCCTTCATGGAGCTCCCCAATGGATTATCTCAGATAGGGGTGTTCAGTTCACATCCAAATTTTGGCAGGCGTTTTTAAACTTATTAGACAACACCCAGGGGTTGTCGTCAGGAAATCACCCCCAAACTGACAGATCGATGGAGAGAGTGAACAGCGTATTAAAACAATATTTAAGATGTTTTATTAATCACCAACAGGACAATTGGACTGACCTTCTTCCTTTTGCAGAGGTAGCATCCAATAACTCAGTCCATAGTAGCATGGGGTTCACCCCATTCCAGGTAGCCACGGGCCAAGAATTCAACCCCATGCCGGAACTACCCAACAAAGATCCTGAAATCTCCTCTGTTAAGGAGTGGATGGATAACTTACAAGCCATGTGACCAGTGGTAAGATTATCTTTACAGGAAGCTAGAGCAGTTTACAAAACTCAAGCAGACAAAAAACGTTGCGAACCTAAACCTTTCAAGATTGGGGACCGTGTATATTTGTCCACAAAATTCTTAAAATCATTACAACCCTCAAAGAAATTAGGACCTAAATTCATTGGCCCATTCCCCATCTCCAGAATTATTAACCCCGTGACAGTAGAGCTCCTCCTTCCCAAAACACTTAGACAGGTTCATCCAGTATTTCACTGTAGCTTGATCAAACCAGAGATCACTTCAAACCTCAGACCCCGCATTTCCCACACCTCCAACCCCCATCATGGTACATGGGGAACAACATTTTGAAATTAAAGGTATCCTTGATTCACGCACTCACTGTGGATCCACACAATATTTAGTAGCTTGGAAACACCTTCCTCCCTCAGAAAATGAGTGGGTAGCCAAACGACACATAAAAGCACCCACATTACTATGTAAGTTCCACCAAAATATACCCTGATAAACCATCCTGAATTGCAAATGTAAAGCATGATTTATTTATTTTTTCAGGTAGACCTATCTGTTTTTTAAGGAGGGCAGGATGTCAGATCCGTGTATCTGTCATTTCTTCAGTGGAAGAAGAAAGGTGGGGGAAGGCTGATAAAGAAATCCTTTCTTGATGTAACCTGAATATATTTAATCTTATATCAAATTTGTATAACCCACACATGATACAATGGAGGCAGAAAAGCCAGATGGCCAAAACTATCACCTCTGAGAGGCACAGCCAGGAGATGAGAAGATCATAAAAATTCCTCAGTGAGATGTGTCCTGGGAATCTCTGGAAAAGTTAATTCTAAAAAGGGGGTAGGGGGAAATTAGGTATGCCCTGGGAAACTGAAAAAGATCGTTCCTTACAAAAGGGGTTGGGAGGAATTAACATACTGGCTTTTGTTTCACTAAATACACATTGAGATAAGGGGAGGGGTTCTAAAATCCCTTATGTATCCCTGTATGCCTGAGAGACCTCAGATGCTGCTTTGAACTCCTACATGAATTGTCTCATCTCAATAAAGGATTCCTTTTTGATATATTTTGATACGTTTTCAGAAGTTCATTCTAGTTGAGTGAATGGGAAAAGTTCTGTAGCCTGACATTGTGGCAGAAATGCTGCTGCCTGTGGATTGAGTGTGGCAGTTGTCGTTGATGGCATGTCGACTCGTCGAGAAGTCATTGTAAGCACTGGTGGGCTAAGTTGCTTGGCCAGCAGGGCGTGAGACATTGGAGCAGTGTTGTTGATTCTGGGAAGAGAATCTCAGACCTTAGTACATACAACATCAGTTGGGGAAGGTTTGCTGATGGTGGGAAGTGAATCTCGTACTTTAGGGCATACAACGTCAGTTGCGTAACTTACGTGTAGAGTCTGTGGTTGAGATTCATCCCTGTGCTTCCCTGGTTGTGGGAGACTGTTAGGCAACTGAGGTGGTTGCACCTGCTCATTTTGAAGCTAGTGCTGCTCATTATGTAGGCTTTGATCTGTATATCTGGGCTCTCCCAACTCTTCGAGGTTGAATTAGAGGGAGGTGTTGTCAGCCATCTTCTGCAATGCTGAGGCCTGTGCAGTTTTTGTTGCGGCATCTCTTTGCCATTCGGCCAACTCCAATTGGACCAGCGCTTTGGCCATTTCTGCCTGTTGAGCCACTATTTCAGCCTGTTGAGCTGCTACTGCTGCCTTCTGCCATGTTACCTCCTCTGTGGTGCGTAGCTCTGTGTCTGCTAGAACAGGTTCTACCTCAGCTTCTGTGGCTTGTTCAGCATAACTTGCTGCTTTGGAGGCCTTAGAAGCGCCGCTATGACAGGAGGATGTTCTGGAAGGATGGTGAGAGCCGGCAGCAGAGAATTGGCGTGAGACACTAGAACCTGCCTGCGATCTAGCCGATTTGGGATGGAGGGAGGAGGCTTTCTTTGAGTGGTGGGAAGAAGCTTTTGATTGAAGACGTCTGTCGGATGTGGTCTTCTCCCTTGATGTTTGCTTCTCCTGTAGTACATCAAGGAGCACAGCCTGGGGGGAGATTTTCTCTTCCTGGATGCAGTCTTCACATTCTTTGTTCGCCTCCTTGAAGCATTGAATGTGTTCTTGGAGCTCTGGGTCTTCCAGGTTCGACTGTATGTAGTTGAGCTTACTTTCACTGTCTCTCCACCATGCGAGATGCTCCACTAACTCCTTCTGCATTAGGAAAAGGCTCTTGAGGGGCAACTTGCTTTTGGGGGTGTCACAGATCTTGACCAACTCCTTCCATGTGTTTGCATGATGGAGATACTGCCTTTCCCAATCCTCTCTGAAGCGTGTCACCATGGGTGAGGTAAGCTTCCTATGCTGTATGAGGTCGTAGGCCTTCTGAGGTATCACGGCTTCTCCAGAGGGTTGGACATCAAAAGTTGTTGGGAACCAGGTTCCACATTTACGACAAGGGTGGGTTGTGGATTCGGGTCTTCTGGTACATCAGAGACATCTGTCATGGCTGAGGAAGTTGCCATGCTTCAAATTGGCAAAGCGAGAATTTTGAAAAATTTAGTGGTTTTCTATGTAATTCCTTTTTTGGTACTGGGGGCGCTATGCACAGGTAGCGGAAAGTAGGATTTCTGCTGAATTTAGTACTTGAGCACATAGGTGGCGCTGCAGAGTCTGGGCGATGCTAGCACAGCACACAGTATGGCTGTTTCTAGGGTGTATTGTGAGCTTGCTACACAAGGAGGCACTAGAGGTTGTGTTGCAAAGTCAGAAGACTTGAGGGCTACATGCAGAAATATGCCTGCTAGTGTTGCTTTTTCCACAAGGAGGCACTAGAGGTTGCATAGCGCAGTCTGGAGACTTGAGGCTAAACACAGAAATTCACCTGTCAGTGTTGCTTGCTACACAAGAGGGCACTAGAGGGTCTGGCAGACGCTGTTGCTACGCACATGCTGGGCTGCAGTGAATCCTGGAACCTTGAATTAAGTTGCATAAAGTTTCCACAATAATTGAAAAATTATGGTTAAATTTGAGAAATTGTGTATAATTTTGTGAAACTGTGTAAAAAAAATCTTATAAGAATTTGCAAACATGTATTTGAAAACTCTGGGAAATTTCTCCTTGAGCAGCAGATATTGTTGTGGGCTGCTTTGCCTAGGTCTCACTTCTTTGTTGAAGAGAAAAAGAGGGGGGAGAATTTCCTGCCTACTCTTGAAAAAAAAGGAAAAAAATGGTAAGAATTCTTTGACTTCACTGTAAATTTCTTCTTGACCACCAGATGGGGATGTAGGCTGCTTTACCAAGATGTGATGTTGCCTGTTAGGAGAGGGGTGGTTGGGTCCCAAAGGTATTTATTCCTTACTCGCTGGAAGAGAAATTCATCAAACAAGTACAACAGTTCAAAGGGTTATATGCAGTGTGTCCTTGTTATACTCAATTTTTTCTAGCATAGAAATAAGATGGATAAACTCTATGCTTCGTGAGGAAAAGGAAATTGCTCTTTGTTCACATAGCTTACTTGCTGGAGCTTTGATTTATAGCCCCAATAAAACCTGGCCAGAGAAGGGTTTACAGCCTTAGTTGTAAAATGACTGGAGGCCTCATGGCAGACACTGGTGAAGATAAAGAAAAACACATCCTTTGTCTTTACTCCAGGACACAAGCTAGTTTGCTTAGATTGGTTTCTTTGAGTTAGCCCAGGAAGAGATGAAATAAAGGAAGCTGCTTGTTTGTCCCTTGAAAGATGGGAAGTTTGCTTTCCCTCTTGTTATGTAAAATGAGTCTTTGAAATAGCAGGAAGACAAGCGGAAGGGGGGCAATCTCTAACCCCTGCCTGCCGGTTCAAATTGTCTTTGAAAGTCAGAGGGGCATAAGGCATAAAGACATTCCGCGTTCATTCCTGGCTTCAACATATCTTTGTCTTTAACACAGAAATCCAAATTTCACATCCAGATACATCTTTTTACTTTTTAATCCTCTCTTGGACTTCAGGAATACAAATAACAATCTTTTACTTTTCTGTATTCTGTACAGTAGTGGATTTGTAAGCTGTGCAGATGCAGATAGATAAACTCAACAAGACGTCTATAACAAGTACATTTATTGGTTCATCAGGTATCCTCATAACTCACATTTGTGATGAAGTTCTTCTTTAATGACCAATCCTTTGCATATCTACCTTGTAGATAAAAGATGGTTATCTCCTAACCCATCTCGTAGTGATAGAAAACAGCTGCCATGAGTTGGGGAATTCAGGGAAAAGTGAGGAAAACTCCCCCAACCCATCGAGGGTCAAATTAGTGACCAATTGGGATTACAGATATGACCACGTAACATGAACTACATTTCCCAGGATACCTTTAACTACATTTACCATAATGCATTCCCTTAAGGGGACAGCTCATAATTCCTAAGTAACTATCCAATTCCAATAGACTGACTGGGACAGCACACTATGTACAAAGTGCGTTAGTAAAAAAAAAAGTGCTGCCTCATTCCTCATGTTTTGCCCCCATAAATTAACATGGCTTTCCTTCTACAATCTCTTTGTAGAAACAGAATAGCAAATTTCCTATTTATCACTGAGAAATGTGACAAAAACATTAAGGGGAGGGAAATCTTGAAGTTCTGTGGTCAGAGAGTGGGTGTAAGCAATGGACATTTCCCCCTTTTACCGAAAAAGAATGAACTTCTGAAAGCTAGTCTCTTCAAAAGGAATTCTTTATTGAAAGGAAGTAATCCCAGTACTACTCAAAGCAGAATATAAGACGATTCCAGGCATACAGTAACAGATAAAGGGAGTTAGAACCCCTGCCTTTATTTAGATGTGGATTTTGTCAAACAAAGAACCAACATGTTAATTCCCCCTCCCCTTTTCTGAGAACGTATCTTAGAAGAGTTTCCCAGGGATTATCTTCCAGAGCTGGAATTTTTATGGTCCCTTCTCCTCTTGCTATATTTGCAAGAGGTGACAAGTTTCTAGCCATCTGGCTCCAGTCCTCCAGTTGTATATCATGTGCAAGTCATACAGATTTAATATAAGATTTAATATATTCAGGTTACATCAAAAAGGATTACTTGTACCAACTCCCCCCCTTCTTCTTCCATTGAAGAATGGCAGATACAATTTGGCTCCAAGTTATCTCCAGAACTACCTTCTTGAACTAGAAATGAATTGTCAGTTATGCTCAGTACAGAACCAGTTTTTAAGACATTTTTGTGGAGAGTTGGAAGCCAGGAAGTGATGCTCTTCACTTATGGAGTAGTGTCCCCAAAGATATCAGGCTAGCACTAACTTTCCAGGTTGGCTTTCTAAGAAGTGAGAAAAACTTTTTCAGAGAGTATTTACCCTAACCCTAATCCATCTTGTACGTGTAAAATTGCTGTTACAGAATGTATTCTGGGATTGCTTTGGAATAATAAATATGAATATGAATATTATTAGTTTAATTATGCTAGAATATTCCTGTGGACTTTGCTAGCAACTGTTACTTTTTTAAACGCTATATTAGTTTTATATTTCAGGTTGTATTGTTGATGCATATATTTTATATCATTCTATTGATGTTTTAATTTTTTAAAGTTTTTTATTTATTTTGACAATAAACATTGACAAATACAAACATAAAACATCAAATAAAACCATCTTCCATTATACAGTGTGTCAGTTGGTACATATCTTTTGTGCATGATACCAACAGTCTTCTAAATTTAAATTTAAATTCATATTATATGAATCAACTATGCATATAATATTATATTATTGTTAACTCCTTATTAGATTTTAATTGTACTTCACATCATCCTTTACGAGCAAATCTCAACTTTTACAAAACTTAGTTCATAATATCATTCATTTCATTGTAATCAGTTGTAACATATCATTACATTGTCTTATCTTTATTATTATGTTGTGTTTATATTATAGTATATTTTATTTATTTTATTCCCTATTTTCTTATCTAGCCATTGATAAAATAAATCCCAATATGCAACAACCTTAATCCAGGTAAAAAGGGAGAGATATATAAAAATAAAAATGATCTAAGAGAAAAAGATCAAGTCCGTAGAGGAACCCCAAAAACAAGAAAAAGAATACAAAAGTAATCCAGCAGTGATATTAAAAGGGGAATTTAAAAAAAACCAAGGTAAAGTAGAAAGAAAAAAAAATATTCCAGCAATGAAGTTGGGGCCTAATTGAAAAATAAAACAAAAAAGAAAACCAGAAGGATCAGGCCAGGTGCAGCTATCAGCAGAAAAAGAAAAAAAAAGTTTTGCAGTTGAAAGTTCTATCACAAAGCAAATCACTGCCATCATACAATGTCCAAGGCTCACTATCAAGTTTTAGACAAGTTGCAGTGCATTTGACAGAAGAGATATTTCATTGAGAATATCGATCATCAATGCCAAATCATTTAAAAAATATATGTTTTCAAGACGGACAGCCATACCAGAGTATTTTTCATTTGCATGAAAGTACTGATGTAGCACTGGATAAGCACGTCACACAGCTAGGGTTGACCTTAAACTACAGGCAACATCTTGGTCCCAACACTCTACCAATCTTTACAATTTCAATTCCAAGTTGTTCGGATATTTCAAACAGTTCATTTTGGCTCTTACAGGATTTCTGGAAAATACAGTGTATCTTGTCAAGAAATATTTTGAAATGATTTAGTTGCTTAATGTCCTTTATGGAATCATCTAAAACAAGTTGGAGGTGATGGTTTAAGCAGTGCCATATTATTATGTCTTTTGCTATTCTTGTGCTCACTCCAGATTTTCTTCCAAGCATAACGCTGGCATCATCAGAGCAAAATGCAATTAAATTTTTTTGCAGATAGTCTGTAGTAAACCTAACATTATGTAAACTTTCCAAAACTAAAGAACATATTGTTTCTGCATCTTGTTTTTCCAATTCAACAAGCTCAACAAAAATTGTTGGTGGGTTATCTGAATCCTCAACTTTTACAAAAAGTATCACAACTGGTTTGCATGATAGCATTAAGGCTTCATCAATAATTAAACATATTTTCAGGTTCTGTTCAATAATGCTATTAAACATTTTGGTTTTAATTTCTTTTGCAATGAAATCAACTATTTTCTTTTTTTTTTTTTTTTTTGAAAATTTTATTTATTTTTAAAAACAAACATAAACAAACAAAACACAGAACATAAAAACATAAAACATCTTTCTTGAAAGCAGCCTGATCCCGGGTTACATCTCTTAGTGCAGACACAAATTCAAATTCATGCTCATTTTTATATTCCATTCCATATCTTATTACCATTCTCCATTTTGTATATAACTTCACCCCTCTTTCAACTTTCTTAATTTTATTTTATTTATTTCATCTCAATTTAAATCATCATACTTATATTCTTTGTCTGTCCTATTTCAGCTGTCTATTATCTTTTCTCGTTGAACAAAATTTTTCCTGTAGTCACTAATTGGAGTATGACACCTTTATATCTTTCCCCTAAAAATTATGACATTTAATATAATACATAACTTCCATTTGGATTCTGCTTGGTACATTCTAAAACTACACAATGTATTTTTAAAAAAGGAAAAGATTACAAATATATAACATAAATAAAACAACAATCCATACCAATTCAATTCTATCATTAATGTTGATATTCATTTAAATCTTAAACATTTTACACATTGCTTTTCAAAAAAGTATCATACTTCTATGGGAACACTTATAAGCTTTCCATAATTACTTCCCTCCCACTTCACTTGTTTTATAAAACGTTGAGTAGTTAAAATGTTCCCATTCCTTCCTAATTCAATTCTCTCGTTTATTTCATTTCATTTATTTTATTCACAAAAGTTTCACTAAATTACACTATTTTATTTCAATTTTTAATCATATGTTGTTTCCAATTTTCTAACATTATTTCTATTGCAAATATAACAATACAATCTTATGTACCTTTACAGAATCCCTTTTTCAGTTAAATTTTCACCCATTATCTCTGAATAAATCCTGTTTCTTTACATCTTGTTCCAAACCTTTGTAACTTCTCTTCCCTGGCTTCTTCCCTTTCTTCTCTCTGCCCTGTCTCTCCTCCTCCATTTCCCTCTTCTGAATTCCCCCTTTCTGTTGCTTTCCAACATTATATCCCCTTTTCACTTTATTTCCCCCTTTTTTGGCTGTTTTTTTAGGTCTTAAATTCTCCATTCTCTTTCCCCCTTTTCCCTTTTTTCCCCCAGATAGAATTACTTGTTCATTAAAAATGGCTTCTTCTTTGTCCCAGTCTTCTTGTTGCGCAGACTTTTCTTGCTGTTTCTGGTAAACACCAATTGCCATTTCTAAGAATTTAAAAATGGAACCAGAGGAGCCCTTCCCTTCTTGTTCCTGTTCTTTAAGTTTTTTAAATTCAATTTTCAGTTCATCCAGTTCATTCCGTTCATCCAAAAGTGATGCCATTATAGAGTTTTCTTTTTTTTCTTTTTTAAACAACCACCCAATTGTTTTCAGTCATTCAAATGTGATTTCCAAAAGTTCCAAAGTCACCAAACAATCCAAATACACAAAACTGTTTCTTTTAACACTTTCTTCTTTTTTCACTTTCCCTTCTTGGGGTTACTATTTAGTTGCAAAGTTCCAGTTAAAATGTATCCTTTAGAAGTCTTGTTAACATTTAACTTTTAAATTCTTTTGAATTCCAAGCAGTCTCCTCCTTTGAAGTCCTGCCCTTATTCTTTCTGAGCTAGGAATTGTAATTTGAGACACAGCACTTCTGAAGAGAAAAGGAGGGGGAATTTGCCCCTTCCTGGCTTGATACGAAGACAAAGGAATCCTGCCTCAGTAAAGGAAGAGGGGAAAAAAGGATCGAAGGAGGCAAATTTGATTGCCTTTGAAAGCCAGCGCAAAAGATATTTGAAAAGTCTCTTGCGTAAAAGGGGAAGGTGGGGATTCTTGTCCCTCCCTGCAATTCAAACTGAGACATAGAGCTTAGCATTCCACATTCACTCCTGGCTTCAACATTACTTTGCTTAATCACAAATCCAAATTAACTGTCTTTATACTGATGGGCTTCAGGACTTCAAATATCCATCTTTTTACTATTCTGTATCCTGTACAGATGCAGATAGATAAACTCCACAAAACATCCATAACGAAGTACTTTTATTGGTTCATCAGGTAACCTCATAACTCACATTTTTGACAAAGTTCCTCTTTAATGACCAATCCTTTGCATATCTGTCTTGCAGGTAAAAAATGGTTTATCTCCTATCCTTTTTCTCCCATCTTGTAGAACAGTTACCACGAGTCCATGAGTTCAGCCAAGAGTGAGGAAAACTCCCCCAACCCATCGAGGGTCAATTTAGTGACCAATTAGGATTACAGATGTGGTCACGTGACATGGACTACATTTCCCAGGATACCTTAACTACATTTACCATGATGCATTCCCTTAAGGGAACAGCTCACAATTGCTACCTAACTATCCAATTCCCATACACTGGCTGGACAGCACAAAACTTCTATATTGCTGCAATGTCCAGCAGTCTGGAAGATCAGGAAGTTTCGGAGATTGACTTGCTGCTTTCTCCATGTTCAATTGGTGGCAGTCCTGCTTGTGACCCTGATGGTTGTGGATCTGTTGTGTCTGATTCTGATTGTTCCATTCTTGGTTTCTTGCCAAAGAAAGTGGTCAAACTCTGTTGTCTTTTCATCCTTTCCAATCAGCTACTACTGCAAAAGACATAAAAATATATTGTGCTTTGATTGTACTTGACTGTGGCTGTAAGCTGAGGACTAAGGTAACATAAGGAATCTCTTTTTTCACCCAACAATGTACAGTCTTAACAGCATGGGGTCCAACAAACAAGAAAGATACAGTTTTTCATTGTTGGAAGTTAAAACCCACTCTTCTCCTAGGAAAATGAAATATTTTAGGATATATTAAAAAGGCAGAATATTTCCCCTAAAAAGAAAAGTAGAAACTCAAGAGAGGCAGAAACTCAGCCCTCCCCCCACCTTTGCTAATGGGCCATTACTCTGGCCCATGCCAGTCTATTTTACATAAAAAAGAGGGAGAGCTATAATAGGAATTGCCCAAAGCCCTTTTATTACATCATCATCCAGCAAGGCTCAACCAAGTCTGGGACTCAGGACAGCCTACAGAGTTGCCCCTGCATGGCCCCATGGGAGTCTGACAACCAATCAGAATACAAGCTCAAATTCAAATCCTGTTAGTGGTGTCATGGTTAAAACAATGGTAAAGCAACATATGGATTTAAAACCAGAAATATTTTGTTGGGTAGAATACATATTTAATTTTACACATGTTAACAGCTGCTAGAATTGTGTTTGCACAACAATGAAAAACAAAGATATGAAAATGAATAAAAAAATATTAGAATGTGCAGAAATTTAAATTTAAAGAATTTACAATCAAGGAGAAGGCTTAGAATACTTTTTAACATGGGGTTTCTTTTATCAATGGCTAGAAACAGAAGTTAGAAGTGTAAAAGTATAAAAGAAAACACCAATTATATAAGGAAAGTTCAGTAAAAAGGATAAGCAAATATTATTAGTATTTGATCATTGTTAATGTGTAGATAACTTTGAGAGCATACCTCCCAGCCCCCCAAAATACTGCAGATAAAAACCAGTTTTTTACTGAATCCCCAGACAAAGCCACTGCAATAAAAACTCTGGATTGTTCCCCCAAGGACCCAAAACTTCACACCAGAAATCTCAGCCCTTCTGCCTTTAAGAAACCCCCAGGCAAACAAGCCAGACAACAAAAAGCAACATTAAAGTACAGCCATTATTAAGGAGGTCCCCTTTTACTGATTCCTGGCAGAATTAACCACCATGATAGGAAAGACAAAAGACCCAGGCAAGAACAAAAGCAGGGCAATCATGAACACTGAAACCTATCAAACAGGCTCAGCTCCTGTTAAAACCAGCTTTAATAATGGCAAAGCATTATACCCCAAAACACCTTACTAATTTTCTCAGAACTCATAAAAGCAGCTGCACTTCACATAAAATGTCCCCTGGCCTGCATGCTGCAAGCATCAACATCAAAAAATTCTAGGACATGTTGCTATGTGCCTATAAATTAAAGCTATATTTTTAGATTTTTCCAGCTGTATCTGCTTTGTGAGTGTGTGTAACATGACTGGATTGGCAACAGACCCACAAAACTACCCAACTGAAAACACACTCCCTACACAACTGAAAACTACATATACACACTGACAAAGCAGATACAGCTGGAAAAATCTCTTTAATTTATAGGCACATAACATTTCACACAATTCAAAAGAACTTCCATACACACACAATGACAATCTCATAAAGCAGCTGCTTTCTAAAAATAGAAAAGCAGCTAAAATTTCCCAAATTTTATATGACTATTTTTTTAGGGGGGAAATTAACACACTTACTGTTTTTTTAAATCAGGGGTCTTCAAACTTGACAGCTTTAAGACTTGTGGACTTCAACTCCCAGAATTCCTCCTCCAAGTTTGAATTCCCTTGTTTTAAATCTAGGGATTTCAAACTTGAAAGCTTTGAGACTTGTGGATTTCAACTCCCAGAAGCCCTCCTCCAGTCATGTTAGTTCAGGAATTCTGGGAGTTGAAGTCCACAAGTCTTAAGCTTGCCAAGTTTGAAGACCCCTGGCCTGATTTAAATAATGAGTAGGAAAAAAAGCCACTTACTTATCCAGTTGAAAAAGCAGGCAGGCAGAATCAGTTGCTCACCGATGAGCAGCACAAAAGCAAGGCAGGAGATTGCAGCAGCAGTTTGGGAATTGGGAGAAGACGTCTGAAAGAGGTAGGTGCTTGCTGGAGGCTGGAGGTGGGAGGGAAGTGGGTTTTTTTTAAAAAAAAGCTTCTTCTCTGAGGGCTTTTAGAAGCCCTGGGGGGCACTATTGCAGCGGTTTGGAAGGTCGGGAAGAGGGTGGGCTGCGCCAAGGCAGTCCAGGGGGCTTCGGTAGCCAGCACAAGCCATCGTGGCAGCTTGGCTGGCTGCACAAGGCCCCAGGTTGGAGGGCATGGCCTCCGGAGGCAGCCGGAAAGTCAATAAGAGGGCAGGCTGCGCCGTGGTGATCCAGGTGCCTTCAGCAACCAGCACAAGCCATCATGGCATCTTGGCTGGCTGCACCAGGCCGAAGGTTGGAGGCCATGGCCTCTGGAGGCAGCCGGAAGGTCGGAAAGAGGGTGGGCTGCACCGTGGTGATCCAGGGGTCTTCAGCAGCTGGCACAAGCCATCGTGGCAGCTTGGCCGGCTGCACCAGGCCCCAGGTTGGAGGCCATGGCCTCCGGAGGGGGCCGGAAAGTCAGTAAGAGGGCAGGCTGCGCAGAGGTGATCCAGGTGCCTTCAGCAACCAGAACAAGCCATCATGGCAGCTTGGCCGGCTGTGCCAGGCCAAAGGTTGGAGGCCATGGCCTCTGGAGGCAGCCAGAAGGTCAGGAAGAGAGCGGGCTGCACCAAGGTGATCCAGGGGCCTTCGGCAGCTGGCACAAGCCATGGTGGCAGCTTGGCCGGCTGCACCAGGCCCCAGGTTGGAGGTCATGGCCTCTGGAGGGGGGCAGAAGGTTGGAAAGAGGGTGGGCTGCGCCAAGGCGATCCAGGGGCCTTTGGCAGTGGGTACACGCCATCGTGGCGGCTTGACTGGCTGTGCCAGGCCCCAGGTTGGAGGCCATGGCCTCTGGAGGGGCCAGAAAGTCAGTAAGAGGGCAGGCTGCACCGAGGTGATCCAGGTGCCTTCAGCAACCAGCACAAGCCATCATGGCCGGAAGGTCAGGAAGAGGGTGGGCTGCACCAAGGTGATCCAGGGGCCTTCGGCAGCTGGCACAAGCCATGGTGGCGGCTTGGTTGGCTGCACCAGGCCCCAGGTTGGAGGTCATGGCCTCTGGAGGCAGCTGGAAGGTCAGGATGAGGGTGGGCTGCGCCAAGGCGATCCAGGGGCCTTCAGAAGCTGGCACAAGCCATCATGGTGGCTTGGCCGGCTGAGCCAGGCCCCAGGCTGGAGGCCGTGGCCTCCAGCGGTGGCCGGAAGGTTGGGGTGATGGCGGGCAGCGGGAAGGAGTGCCAGAGGTTAGGGATGGGCAGTGGGCGGCTAGCAAGTCAGTACTTACCTGGTCCTGTAGGCAGGAGGAGGCCGGAAGGTCAATTGGGAAGAGTAGAGTAGAGTAGAAGTCCAAATCAGCTTAGGCAGGCAGCCACAGAGCAGACTAGCATGCGCAAGTGATAGGGCCACATGGTGAAGGGTTTTTATAGGGTGGGCTTGGGATGGGCGGGCTGAGCATCATGCGGGCAGGGCAAGCAAGTAGGCGGGCAGGGCAAGCGAGCAGCAAGAGGACGGGCGGGGCAAGCAAGCGAGCAGTGACTACTCAGGTGACCGGGAGCTGGTTCGGGGCATGGCCAGCCAGAAATCGCTAATGGTTCTGCAACCCATGCCAAATTCTTGCTAACGGGTTGCCAGAACTGACGCAAACCAGCTGAATACCACCTCTGCTAGGATATAGAGAATAATTGGAGCATGATTTGGCAAATAATTATGCTGAGCCCAGGTGTTGGATCCCATTGAATGCTTTTGGTTGTTTGCTGGAGTTTCTAGGGGCTAATGCTCATGAGTTAGGAACCTCTGTTTCTCGTGTAAGAGAAAGGGATAGATGGCAGACTGGGAAATGAGTAGTCATACAACCATTGATTCCAAATGGCAAAAGTAACCCATGATTTAAGCCTTCAGGCTAACATATGTAAGGAGCACAATTGCAATGCATTCTTAGATGGACAACTTGTATGTATGGCTTCCCTATTCTCCTATTTCAGTTCTCCTACTATATTCTTGAATTAATGGAAGGATTGCTTGCAAAACCAGAGCAAGGAGAGTCTGATTGCTACCCCTGACCTCAACTGCCCAAATTAGCCAGAGGTCTTCAAATAAGACCTCAGATTGGATTCAGTACTTCTAAGACAAAATGCAAAGTTTCAGCTCTCAGCATATCTGTTCCATGGCAGATATCAGTAGCCTGAGTCAAAGGTATCCAAACTCAGGAAAGAATCTGGAGTATATTAAAAACTGTTGCCTTGCCATAGAATTGACCTAAAACATACTTTATAACACAATAATGATAACTTTTCAAAAATCAGATTTTCAATTCACTGCTACAGTGAGAAGCATTCTCCTTTGTTACAATCTATTTCACAGCAGGAGACCTAACCTGATGAAGTATCATCAAATTGTCATCTCCCACTGTGAGGAACTGTGAAGAAAAGAACAAGAAAAGAATCACTACCTCTGCTTGCAGGTTAGTCACATATAGATAAGTAAGAAAATTTGCTTCATAATTGCTTTTTCTTTTTTTCCTCAAAAGTTACAGTTGATGTAAAACAAAGTTCTATAATCTCTAACCCACCCACCCCCCACAAATAAACATGAAGCTGTAAGTTTCATTGTTCTTCATGGTAGGGAAAATGTCTATTTGTGACCATCTTTAAATTTAAATTGGAGCAATATATTAAAACAATATGTGCTAAGCAAATCAAGCAAGCTCTCACATGGATAAAACTTTGTTTTATGTAAATTCTCCATAGGAAGCTGGACTGTAAGATCCATGAATCAAGGCAAGCTGGACATGGTCAAACAAGAGATGGCAAGACTGAACATCAACATCTTAGGAATCAGCGAACTAAAATGAACAAGAATGGGTGAATTTAACTCAGGTGACCATCAGGTAAACTACTATGGGCAAGAATCCCTCAGAAGAAATGGAATAGCCTTCATAGTCAATTAAAGAGTAGGAAAAGCAATACTGGGATACAATCCCCAAAATGACAGAATGACCTCAGTTCAAATCCAAGGCAAACCATTCAATATCACAGTAGTCCAAGTCTATGCCCCAACCACTGGTGCTGAAGAGGATGAAATTGACTGGTTCTATGAAGCCCTACAGCACCTTATAGAATTAACACCAAAAATGATGTCCTTATCATCATGGGGGATTGGAATGCTAAAGATAATCAGAATAAGAGGCAAGTTTGGCCTTGGAGTACAAAATGAAGCAGGGCACAGGCTGATAGAATTTTGTCAAGAGAATATGATGGTCATAGCAAACACTTTTTTCCAACAACTCAACAGACGGCTCTACACATGGACATCACCAGACAATCAACACAGAAATCAGATTGACCATGTGCTCTGCAGCCAAAGATGGAGAAGCTCTATACAGACAGTAAAAAACAAGACCAGGAGCTTCTGGTGGTGAGGTCACAGCGGAGCTAAGCAGGAGAGCGATTTCTGCAATTCTGTATCCAAATTTTCGTGCTTGGAAGCTCTCAGAGGCATTGTGAAGCTAGGAGAGACACACAAATTAGAAGGGGTAGCCTAGGAGCAGAGTGGAGGAAAGCAACCTCCCGCTGCGAAGAGGGGAAGCCCTTTGAATCCGGCACGAAAGAAACCCAGCATCTATGGTGGGCCCAAAGCTGTGACAGCCAGCTGTGATCGGGAAGCAGGAAAGTGGATCAACACAAGACATCAGAAGAAGAACGGCAGACTGGGACAGTTTTTGAGAGGTAAGAGAAGAGAGCCCTGTGAAAGACTTTGACAGAGGGAGTCTCTGGAGAGAGTGAATACAGTGGCTAATTGGCAGGGGATAGCAGAGCGAAAGGGAGAGGAGGAAACAGAGAGAGGGTCTGAGGGAGAGCACCGCAGAAGAAAAGATCAAGACTCTGTGAAAAAAACTTAAAATTTCTACGATTTGGATTGATTACTAGTAGAGTAGAAAAGAGACATTAGAGAGAACAATTGGAACTTTAATGGAGAACTGTAGTTGAACGGAAAGTGGAACCATTTTGATAGAAAACTGTGACTGTGCAATTTGAGTGTGAAAGTGACTAAGTAGTTAAAGATGACTGAGGAAACAGGAAATGAGGTGTGCAGAAGAAAAGGAAAAGAAGAAGGAAGAAAGAAGAAGAAAGCTGAATAATTTCTAAGTATTAAATTCAAAAGTGTATATATTTCAATATATATATATTCTTAAGTTTTCGCGGGTACTTACATGTATGGCCTTCAGCTTTGTTCGGGTATTTTACCACATCATTATAGTTGTGCTTTTAAAGTTGTAGCAACGTTTCAGCAGAATCTCATCTGCCATCATCAGGCTTCTGTATTGTGTCCGTCTGTGAGTCAGACTTTTACAGTGGTTTCAGATTTAAATTTGGGGCAGCCTATTGCTGTGCCAGAATGGTTTTTTCTTCATCCTGATTGGTTGGGAGTCTTGGTCTGTGTTTATTGGTCTCAGAGTTTGCTGTGTTCGGCTTGATTGGTGTCTCTAATATCTTCTGTCTGTTTTTTGGCTCTTGTTGTATCTTGATTGGCTGGCAGCATTGTGTTACTTTATTGGAGGCCTTTAGTGCAGCTTGGCTTCGGGTAAATGGACGGCTATCATTAGTTAGGAAGCTGGGTTTCATCTGGGTGCCTGGTTGGGATGTGTTTGAGCTGGAGGTATCAGGGGGGATCTGTTTGTGCCCAGGTGTTTGCCTGGCTTGTGGTGTGGAGATTTTTTTGTTTGTGAGTGCAGGCTTCCAAATGATTGACAGCCTGGTGGAATCATCTCTTCTGTTCATGCTTTCTGGTCTTTTTTCAATCTCTATGGCTTCTCTGATGATTCTGTGGCTGGAATTTTCTATAGTGGCTAGGGTTTTGGTGCCATTGAAGTTGATGCTATGACCTGTGGCTTCCATGTGTTGGACTAGTGAGGAAGTGTGTTCCAGCTTTTTGACTGCATTTTTTGTGTTCATCCAGGCGGGTGCTTATTCTTCTATTGGTCTGTCCAATGTATGTGGCCGGGCATGATGCACAGGGGACTTCGTATATGCCTTGGTTTTCCAGGTCAATTTTGTCTTTGGGGTTTCTGAGGATGGCTGCTATTTTTCTGTCTGTTTTGAAGGCAGTCTTGATGTGGTGTCTGTATAGTATCTTACTAATTTTGTCTGTAGTGCCTCTTATGTAGGGCAGGACAGCTGTTCCATGGGTCTGTTCATCTTCTGGGTCTCTATTATGTCTCAGTGTGTTTTTGTGGATCAAGTTGGTGATTTTGCTTTTGTGGAAGCCGTTGGCTGTCAATATTTTAGTCAGGGTGCATAGTTCAGTCTTAATGTGTGTCTTGTCTGCCAGGCGTTTGGTTCTAGTAATTAGTGTTTTAGCCACGGAGTTTATCTGTGCTGGGTGGTGGTGGGATTGGGCGTTGAGGTAGCGGTTGGTGTGTGTTTTCTTCTGGTATATGGTGTGTCCTAGTGTGCCATCTGTTTTTTTGTAGATTAGTACATCTAGGAATGGTAGTTGTTTGTTTGTTTCTGTTTCCATGGTGAACTTGATTTTGGGGTGTGCGCTGTTTAGGTGTGTTAGGAAATTGTTTAGGTTTTCTTGTCCATGGGGCCAAATCACGAATGTGTCATCGATGTATCTTAACCATAGTTTGGGTTTGAGGATGGCATTGGCCAGGGCTCTGGATTCGAATTCTTCCATGAACAGGTTTGCAATGACAGGTGACAGTGGTGATCCCATGGGGGCTCCTTCAATTTGCTTGTATCTTTGTCCTTTGTATATGAAATATGTGTTGGTTAAGCAGTGTTCTGTTAGTTCCATGAGGTGTTTAGCTGGTTGATATTTGTTTTTGATGATTTTATCGGGACTTGAGTGAATAGTGAAACCACGTCAAAACTTACAAGCAGATCTTCTTGCTCCACGTGTAGATCTTTGATCATTTCCAAGAAGTGGTATGAGTTTTGTACATGAGAAGCTGCTGTTTCAGCATGGGGCTGTAGCTCTTTTGCTAGGTGTTTAGCTAGGTTTTGTAGTGGTGCTCCTCTGGAGCTGACTATGGGTCTGAGAGGTATGCCTTCTTTGTGTATTTTTGGGAGGCCGTATAGTTTGGGGCATCTGGAAGATTTCTCTCTGGGTATGATCGTGTGTTGGATCTCTTTGCTTATGTGGCTGGTTATAATTTTCTTCTTGGTTAATTTTTCCAGATATGTGGTTGGGTCTGTGTTTATGGGTTTGTATGTGGAGTCTTGAAGTAGGTCTGTCAATTTTGTGAATTGAAACCTTTAGCTGCACTAAAGGCCTCCAATAAAGTAACACAATGCTGCCAGCCAATCAAGATACAACAAGAGCCAAAAAACAGACAGAAGATATTAGAGACACCAATCAAGCCGAACACAGCAAACTCCGAGACCAATAAACACAGACCAAGACTCCCAACCAATCAGGATGAAGAAAAAACCATTCTGGCACAGCAATAGGCTGCCCCAAATTTAAATCTGAAACCACTGTAAAAGTCTGACTCACAGATGGACACAATACAGAAGCCTGATGATGGCAGATGAGATTCTGCTGAAACGTTGCTACAACTTTAAAAGCACAACTATAATGATGTGGGAAAATATATATATGCAGGTCTTGGCATGTTTGGGTCTTTTCCCGTGTAAGGTTGACCTTACATGGGAAAAGACCCAAAGATGCCAAGACCTGCATACCTGTATCCGTGAAAATCTACAAAAACATATGCACACACACACACACACATAGCTGATTGCTTGCAAGAAGAATTAATTTATGTATCCTATTTCATAGATTGCTACATTCTTTATAACTGCTATACCCTATATATCCTTTATATCTTTCCACAATTTGATACCTCGGATAACAACTAATTAATCAACTGATGTATAACTAATTAATGGCTATATATTGATTCACAGACTTAATTGAACTATAAGAAAGTTATAAGATATAGTATATAAGGAAAGAAAACAATCAAACACATATTTATCTATATTTATTGAATTATATATGTTTACTATATAAGCTATTATATTTAGAATTATACTTAATTAATTTATTAAAAGGATTAAATAAGATCAGAAAATTAAGAGGGTTACAGACTATCATAGATTATAAACAATAATGATATTTAGTTTTACATTGTTGTATAAATACATACATATAAAGTGTGCATAAATTAAGGAGGGAATTATTAAGTATATTAGACCTTGTAGTGATAGACTGAAGGGATTAGAACAAGATAAAAGGGAAGAGATCAACATAGAAAACGCAGAAGGGAGTTGACACAACAGATGATAATATTGAAAGACTTTCTTAAGAAAATAGGTAGATTTGGGAAGCCTAAGATGTCCACCACAACAACTACCACTAAGATTGGGAAGAAAACAACATCCAACCCAACATCAACGACCACATCACCAGCAGGACAACGTTTGATGGAGGGCATGTTGAATCCTGAGAAGGCGAGTCAGGTATCAAATATGCAAACAATTTAAATGGCATTAACAACAATACAAGAAACAATGGTGAGAAACCACACAGACTTTAAAAGTGAAATGGGGAAAATGAAAGGTAAAATATGGAAACTAGACAAGAAGATAAGTACAATCCAACAAACAGTAGTAAAGACGGAACATAAAATGAAAGCAGTGGAGGCAAAGGTCAAACAAACAGATAAGAAAGTAGAATCAATAGAACAGAAATTAATGGGAGAGAACAGGAAATTAGAAGAGGCAATTGCATATTTGGAGATGGAAAAGGCTGATTTCTTCCTCAGATTTCAGAATGTAACAAGAAAGGAGGGAGGACTTGCCCAAATTAAAATTAAGCGTTACAAAAAGAGGGCCAAGAGGTTTGAAGGGAAATTGATGAGGTATATAGAATATATACCAACTATCCAAGATGTTTTAGACTTCCAAGAAAGGTTCATATACTATTCTCAAAGAAAAAATGGAGAGATGAGGTATACAAAGTGACAAGAGACGAACCACTGATATTTAAGGGAACAGAAATTGTAACATTGAAACGAATTCCAAGAATAAGGGAACATAGAAAGAAATACAGATTCCTGGCTGCCCAACTGAATAAGAATAACATCCTGTTCAAATGGCTCATCCCAGAGGGAATGTTAATATCATGGCAGGATAAAAATTTTAAAATAGACAGTATAGAAAAAGCGAGGGAATTCTTTGAACTGTATGTGGTATCAGGAGAAGACCAGAACAGCAAAGAGGAAGTGGAAAGTAGGAGCCAAGAAGAAGATCGGGTGGAGGAAAGAGAAACAGAACAAAAGAAAAGAGAGCAGGAAGAAGTGGAAAGAGAAGGCGTAAGAACGAGATACCAAACGAGAGCAAATAAGCTTCAACAAGAAACAACTACAGAGTAAGATGGCGGAAGAAATCAAATTGATTTCCATTAACATCAATGGTTTAAATTCACAAATTAAGAGGAAAAAACGATAACTAAACTACAGAAATTGAACTTAGATATTATATGCCTTCAAGAAACACCTATCCAGAAACATCAAAGTAAACTGTTAGAAGCACCAAAGTTAGGAGATTTATACGTATCTCTAGCCCAACAAAAAAAGAGGGGGATAGCAATATATATATTAGGAAACATTTAGAAGCAAAACAGGTATATGCAGATGAGGAGGGTAGGATTTTGATTAAGTTTATATAAATTATAAGAAAATGTTATTGACAGTGATATATGTGCCAAACGAGAAACAAGAAAAATTTTATACCAAACTATACAGAAAATTAGTAGAGCAGGAATATGAGAACATATGTCTGTTAGGTGATTTCAATGCAATAACAAATTTAGGGAAAGATTACAATAATGAAAATCCAGGGGAAAAAAGGAAAAGGAAAACATTACCAAAAGTATTCTATCAAATGGCAGAAGAATTAGGATTAAAAGATATATGGAGAGAAAGAAATCCAGACAAAAAACAGTATACTTACTATTCAGCACCATACACATCATGGTCAAGATTGGATATGTGATGGGGGAAATGGGGAAATGGAACATAATATAAAATAAATAGAAATTGAATCTAACACATGGGCACAATCCCATTAAAATAATTTGGAAAGGATTGAAAAAAAACAGAAGATGGATGCTAAACAAGGAGATCCTAAAAGAAAAAGAATGTGTTAAGATGATGGAAAAAGAATTGGAGTTCTTTCTGAAGGAAAACAACAAACAACAAACATCAATTCCAAACCTATGGGACATGACTAAAGCATATATCAGGGGCCTAGCAATTTCATATAATACACGTAGATATAAGGGGGGGGGAAAGGAGAACAGTCTAAACTACTAGATACTATTAAGGAGTTAGAAAAAACACTAGAAAAAATACCACATAATAAGACAGCAAATACGGAGAGGATAATGATTAGACATAAATTGAATATGTTAGCACAAGATGAATGGTTACAGGACATGAAAAAGATAAAACAGAATTATTTTGAACACGCGAATAAGCCAGGAAGGTGGCTAGCCTATAGACTTAAGAAAGAAAAAGAAAAAAAAAGCAATCTAACAATTGAAAGATGCTGATGGTACGCTACAACATCAAACTGAAAAGAAAAAACATATTGTTAAAAGTTTTTTTTGAGGAATTATCTAGTAGGGAAGACATACCAGAGGGAAATATTCAACGTTACTTAGAAGGAAAAGGACTACCTGTGATCCTGGAAGAGGATAAAGAAGAGATAAACAGGGAAATAACTTTAAGAGAACTGCAAGAGGCAATCCTGAAACAGAAAAACAATAATGGTCTCCTAGGGGAACTGTATAAAACGCTCCAAGAAAAATTAGAAATGCAATTATTAGAACTCTATAATGATGTACTGACAACAGCAAAATTACCTAAGTCATGGGGGGAGACATACATAACATTGAACCCAAAAGAAGATTCGGACCATCAATTAATTCAAAATTATAGGCCCATATCCCTTTTAAATGTTGATTATAAAATATTTATGTCCATAATGGCAGAAAGATTGAAAAAAAACCCTTAATCAGATCATTCATAGTGACCAAAACGGATTCTTACCGAATAGACAAATTAAAAATAATACCAGAATGGTATTGAATATAATAGAATATTATGAAGCAAACCCAGGAAAACAATTTGCAATGGTCTTCCCCGATGTGCAAAAGGCATTTGACAATGTTAATTGGCAGTTCATAATACAACAATTAAAAAGCATGCAATTTGGCAATAAATTTATTAAATTGATTTCGACAATTTATATGACACAGACGGCCAGTGTAATAATGAACGGTGACATTCAAGATCAACAAGGGAGTAAGGCAGGGATGCCCACTGTCACCCCTTCTCTTTATTCTTACCTTAGAAAACGTATTGGAAAAAGTTAGGAAAAATGTAGAAATCAAAGGGACTTTAATTAAAAAGGAGCATTATAAGGTACAGGCATTTGCCAATGATATAGGTTTTTTTTTTTTTTTGGAAGATCCAGAGGATACGGGAGTAAAATTAATAAAAGGAAATAGAGGGATTTGGCAAGGTCTCAGGCCTTAAGATTAATAAAAACAAAACAAAATTATTGACTAAAAATTTAAAAGACAAGCAAAAAAAAGAATTAGAAGGAAAATTGGGAATGCAAAGTGTGAAAAGGGTAAAATATTTAGGCATTTGGTTAACAGTAAGATGCTCTTCAATCAAAAAAGATAACTATGACAAATTAATAATACAAACCAAAAAAGAATTGGTAATGTGGGGGAAATTACAGCTATCACTACTGGGGGAAATTGCGGCAATTAAAATGTCTACCCTACCAAAAATGCTATATGTTTTTCAAACTGTACCAATAAGATTGGATAAAATCTTTTTTAGAGAATTAGATTGAATAATAAGTAAATTTGTTTGGGATGGGAAAAAAGCTAGGATAAAAATGAAATTGTTACAGGACAAAAGAGAAAGGGGTGGCTTTGGACTTCCTGACTGAGAAATGTATTATCAGGCTGCAGCTATAGTATGGATTAAAGATTAGATCAACCTGGAAAATAGAAGAGTATTGTCGATAGAGGGTCACAACTTGCAGAGGGTGGCATAGTTTCCTATGGGATGGGAAATGTAAACAGGATGCATATTTTCAGAGACACATGATTAAAGATCATACAGCTTGGAACAGAAAAACACACCGACGTTTCAACTATGGCACACTCCCAAAGCAAAAGGAATCAAGAACAAACCCAACACCCGACAGAATACAGCACAAAAAAAGATAGATGGTGGTCACTCAACAGGCGAGATCAAGACAAAAATTCTACAAGAAATGGAAAATAAAAAGATTTCAAGAATATATAACTTTCTACTATATTTTAAAATGGAAGAGGAGGTGGTCAAAGAGACGGTGGTATGGGCGAAAAATGTTGGCCACAATATAGACCTGGAAAATTGGGAGAGAATATGGGGATCAAATTACAAACTAATTACATCCACAGCATACAAGGAAAATCAATACAAAATATTCTACAGATGGCACCTTCCTCCCACTAGATTGGCAAAAATGTTTAACTCAGATCCTAATTGTTGGAAATGTGGAAAAGAAAAAGGCACTTATTTTCATACCTGGTGGACATGCCAAGAAGTGAAAAAATATTGGAATACAAATAGACAATGGATAGAAGAAATCACCAATCAGAAAATTGAATTTAATCCGGAAACTTTTTTATTAGGTATAATAACACAAAAATGCTATAAAACAGATAGATATATTATGTTACATATATTAACAGCTGCAAGGATTTCATACGCACAACTCTGGAAGATAAAAAAGGTTTCACCGGAAGGCATGGTTATAAAAAAAAGAATAGATTGTATAGAGATGGACAGGCTAACGATGAAAGTAAAAGACAGAGAAGATTCAATTTATTATAGGGCCTGGTATGCCTGGTATGAATGGTTTAGAAATAAAAAGAAAATAAAATGGCAATTAGGAAAAAAATGAGGGGATATGTAAATATGCAAATATACCATGGAGAAGATTGAGATGCAAGGATAAAATATATTGATTTATGGTAAGAGTAAGATGTAATGGTAAAGGAATAAGCAAATACATATACTGAAAAATGTGAGGAGATGCAAAAGATGTCTTGATGTTGATAACAATGTATAAAGTTTTATTTTATGTTTTTAAAATTTGGAAACTTAATAAAATTTATTTAAAAAAAAAAGACCAGGAGCTGACTGTGGCTCAGATCGTGAGCTTCTCGTTGCAAAATTTAGGCTTAAATTGAAGTAGGGAAAAGCACTAGGCCACTCAGGTATGAACTAAATCTATAATTGGCTACTTCACTAATCGGAGATTTGAAATTAGATTTGAAGATTTTGAATCATTTAAAATGAGCAGGAAACTCATACCTTCTGGCACCTCAACTTCTACTTCCGCCTCCCCACCATCTGGAGGACAACGTTTAATTCAGGCAATGTTAAAGCAAGATAAAGAACAAGAAAAGGTGACTCTACAGATGATTATACAAGGAATCCAAGACCTTAAAACAAAATCAGACACCATTGAAAAGAGAATAGAGAACATCAAACAAAGAACAGAGAACATTGAACAAAGAACAGGGAAGACCGATGAAAAAATTGAAAATATTCAACAAATGATGGCAAAGTATGATGAGAGATTCCAAAAAATTGAAGAAGATAAACAAAGAGACAAGAAGATTGGAAACATAGATAGTAGATTAACAGTGGTTGAACAAGATAAAAGTGGGATGCTGAGATGGGAGATGGACAGATCAGAATTCTATCTCAGATTTCAAAATATAGAGGAAGAAAAAGGACAAAATCTAGCTGTGATAATGATAGAAATACTGGCTGAAGCTTTGGAAATAACAGAGGAAAAGATGATGGATGGAGTAGATGAGGTATACCGAGTTTTTACAAGATATGCGATGAGAAACAGCTTACCAAGAGAAGTTCATATTAGATTTACAAAGAAAGCCATTAAAACGCAAATATTACAAGTGGCAAGAGAGAAAACGTTGAAATACAAAGGCAAGGAGATTGTGGTTTTAAAACAAATACCCAGAAGAGGGAGAGAGATGAGAAGAGAATACCGATTCCTGACCAAAATGCTACTGAAAAAGGAGGTGAATTATAGATGGCTGATTCCAGAAGGATTAATGTTTACGTGGCAAGAACAGAGACATAGAATTGATTCAATTGAGAAAGCAGAACTTTTCTATGCAGAATATTTCGGAAGGAGAGAGGAAGAGGCAGAGAAAGAGGTCTCATTAATTGAGTTTCAAGAGGAACAAATGGGGACTGAAAAAGAAGAAGGCGCAGTAGGTGGACAGGTGGAGATCAAAGAACAATGTGAACCAAGATCTATGAGAGCTGCCAAACCTAATTACAAAGTATAATCATGGAAGAGAAAAAACTGATTACAATGAATATTAACTCAGCTGTTAAAAGAAGGAAAATTTTTCATAAATTAGAGAAATTAAAATTTGATATAATTTGCTTACAAGAAGTACACATTAAAAAACAATATGGACAATTGTTGGTACAGCCAAAATTAGGGAAAATATTTACTTCTTTGACTCAATGTAAGAAAAGAGGAGTGGTTTTATACATTAAAGAGAATATTCCAGCAAAATTGATTCATACTGATGAAAATGGAAGAGTATTAATGGTGGAAATAATGGACAATAATATGGAAACACTCCTGATTGCAATTTATGCTCCGAATGATAAACAAGAAGAATTTTACAAAAAATTACATATGAAAATAATTGGACTGGACTATGTTAATATAATCATGATGGGAGATTTCAATGGAATTGTAGACAATAAATTGGACTATACAGCAACAACAACAAAGCAAAATAGAAAGACTCTCCCTAAATCCTTTTTTAAATGATAGATGAAATAAATTTAAAAAATATATGGAGAGAAAGAAATGCTAAAACTAAACAATATACTTTTTATTCAAATAGACACTTATCATGGTCCAGAATAGATATGATTTGGATCTCAACAGAACTAATATCTAACATTCAAGAAACAAACATTGAAACAAGTACTTGGGCAGACCACAATCCAATGACAATTAAATGGAAAGGACAAAAAAGAAGATCGAGATGGACGTTAAATAATACTATTTTAAAGGAAAAAGACTTTACACAATGGATGGAGAAAGAATTGGCCTTTTTCTTTAGAGAAAATAAAAAAGAAGATACTTCAATCCAGAATGTTTGGGACACAATGAAGGCATATGCTAGAGGCTTGATAATAGACTATATAAGGAAAAAGAACATTAGGAAAAGGCAAGCCACTAAAGTTTTAGAAGATGAGCATAAAAGACTTGAAAAAGAACTACAGAAAACGCCACAGAAAAAAGACATTAAACTAAAATTGGACATAATTAAACATAAATTAAAAATAACCTAAATTAAATTAAATTAAATGACATAAATTAAACATAATTAAAAATAACCTACTCTCCAATAAACAATTTGGTTTCAGAAAAAAACTATCCTGTAATCTGAAACTCTTACACTGCAAAAACATATGGACGACACAACTCAACCAGGGCAAAGCAATAGACGCAATCTACATAGACTTCTGTAAAGCCTTTGATTCAGTGGTACACGACAAACTACTCCTAAAAATAAAATCATATGGTATCTCTGGACAACTGAATAACTGGATAGAAGCATTCCTGTCAAACAGACAACAAATGGTCAAAATCGGGAGCGTACTATCAAATCCAGTACCTGTCAATAGTGGTGTTCCCCAAGGCAGTGTTCTAGGACCAACTCTCTTCATACTCTACATAAACGACCTCTGTGATCATATTAAGAGCAATTGCGTTCTCTTCGCTGATGATGTAAAGCTGTTCAATACCACAGACAATACTGCTACCCTACAAAAAGATCTTGACTATGTATCAGAGTGGTCAAACAAATGGCAACTTCAAATCTCAACAAATAAATGCTCTGTCTTACATATTGGCAAAAAAAATCAGAAAATAAAATACAAGCTGAATAGTCAAGATCTTGTTGATGACCCAAGCTCTGTAAAGGACCTTGGAATACTCACCTCTAATGATCTAAGTGCTAGAGCCCACTGCAACTACATAGCCAAAAAGGCATTAAGAGTTGTTAACCTAATCCTACGTAGCTTTTTCTCTGGTAATATCACACTACTAACCAGAGCATACAAAACATTTGCTAGACCAATACTCGAATACAGTTCATCAGTCTGGAACCCACACTACGTATCTGATATTAGCACAATTGAGAAAGTCCAGAAATATTTCACAAGAAGAGTTCTCCACTCCTCTACTCGTTGTAGAATACCTTATGCCACCAGACTTGAAATTCTAGAACTAGAAAACCTTGAATTACGCCGTCTTCGGTCTGACTTAAGCATGGTATATAAAATCATACATTGCAATGTCCTACCTGTCAATGAATACTTCAGCTTCAACCATAACCACACAAGAGCACACAATAGATACAAACTCAAAGTAAACCGCACCAAACTTGATTGCAGGAAATACGACTTCAGCAATAGAGTGGTCAATGTCTGGAATACTCTACCCGACTCTGTAGTTTCTTCCCCAAACCCCAAAAACTTTAACCTTAGACTGTCTACTATTGACCTCACCCCTTTCCTAAGAGGCCTGTAGGGGGCGTGCATAAGCGCACCAACGTGCCTACCGTCCCTGTCCTATTGTTTCTCTTATTCTTTTATTTTTCTTATATGTACCCATTTCATGTATTCACAACTATGTATACATTTATACTTATTATCTTGTAAACAATTGACAAATCAAATAAATAAATAAATAATAAAATAAATAAATAAAATGGGTCAAACAGAGAAAGAAGAATTGGCACAGAAGATTAGAAGTGCTAACAGAACTACTTTGAAGATGCAAATAAACCAGGTAGATGGTTAGCATACAAATTGAGAAAGGAGAAAGAATCAAGGAAAATACTGCAGTTAATAGATGATCAAGGCCAAGTTTGCTATGGCAATAAAGAGAAAAGGGAAATTATTCGAGACTTCTATGGGCAACTATATAAGCAAGAGAATATTGATGAGGAAAGAGTTAAACAGTACCTACAGAATGCTAATCTACCTAAGATACCTAAAGAGACTGAAAAAATGTTAGAAAGTAATATAACAATGATGGAATTAACTGAAGCACTTAAGAAGCAAAATAATGGAAAAGCACCAGGTCCAGATGGGCTCCTGGCAGAATTTTATAAAACACTACAAGAATTGTTGAGCCTTCCATTGCTAGAAGTCATGAACGAAGTTATGTTAAAGAAGATGATACCTAAAACATGGTCTGAAGCCTATATTACACTTATTCCAAAAGAAGAGGCTGATCTATTGCAAATTAAGAATTATAGACCTATTTCTTTACTAAATGCAGACTATAAAATTTTTGCTTCAATTTTGGCAGAAAGATTTTAAAAATATTTAAATAACTTTATTCATCGAGATCAAAATGGATTTCTGCCAAAGAGACAAATTAAAGACAATATGAGAGTAATTCTGGACACTTTGGAATATTACAAGGCACATCCCGAAAAGCAAATGGCTTTGATATTCTTAGATGCACAAAAGGCATTTGATAATGTGAACTGGAGATTTATGTTATTATTATTGGAACAGATGGGTTTTGCCAGAAAATTTATTCAAGCAATAGAAGCCATATACTATAAGCAAACGGCAAAGGTAATGATAGAGACTCTATTAAAATAAGAAAAGGTACAGGACAAGGATGCCCACTATCACCTTTGCTATTTGTATTAACTTTGGAAGTGTTGAATGAATAGAAATATTAGAGATGATAAAAGTATAAAAGGAATAAAAATCAAAAAGGAAGAATTTAAACTGCAAGCCTTTGCGGATGATTTGGCCTTTATTTTGGAAGACCCTTTAGAAACAGCTCCAAAACTATTGGAAAAGATAGAGACATATCACCAAGGTGGCTGGTTTGAAAATAAACAAAGATAAAACAAAGATTTTGACAAAGAATATGCTATTAAGACAAAGAGAAGAACTGGCAGACCTATTGAAAATTCAAGTCACGAATAAGGTTAAGTATTTGGGGATATATCTGACACCAAGATGTAGTACATTAAAAGAGAACAATTACATTAAACTTAAACAACAGATAGCGTTAGATTTGGTGAAATGGGAAAATCTACAATTGTCATTAATAGGGAGAATCTCAACAATCAAGATGAATATCCTACCCAGAATCTTATATTTGTTTCAAACAATATCAATTAGGCTTGGAAAAGACTATTTTGAAGATTTAAATAAAATTGTGTTGAAGTATATATGGCAAGGCAAGAAAGCGAGAATAAAGTTAAAACTTTTACAAGATGCTAGAATTAGAGGAGGATTTGGTTTGCCTAATTGGGAGTTGTACTATCAAGCTGCAAATCTGATGTGGGCCAAGGAATGGATAACATTAAGAAAGACTAGATTGTTGACACTAGAAGGACATGATTTGTTGTTGGGCTGGCATGCTTTTCTATGGTATAAGGGAACTAAAACACAGGGCTATTTTAGAAGACATCATATACGGGAGTCTTTGTGGTTAAATTGGGAGAAGATTAAAAGACAATGTTATTTGAAAATTCCAGTTTGGTTATCGACTATTGAAGCATTTTCCTATCCTATAATATATAAGAAGGAACAAACAGTTAGATATGGGGAAATATTGGATGAAAAGGGTGAACTTAAATCGATGCAAAATTTAGAGGAACAAGGTATAAAGATGAATTGCTTTTCATATGCGCAAATACATTCAAGGTATGATGAAGATTTTAAAACAGAAGGATTTTATGATAAATTGACTGATTTAGATAAGATTTTGACAGGTACTGATGAAAAGGTGATTAAAAAATTATATGGTTATTTATTGGAAATTAAACTAGAGGAAGAATAAGTTAAAGAAACTATGATTGCTTGCGGGAAGAATTTTGGATATGGAATTGATTTAGAGAAATGGCAAAAATTGTGGTCTCAAAATTATAAAATGACAATGTCAACAGCATATAAAGAAAATTTGTATAAGATGTTTTACAGGTGGCATTTTCCCCCAACAAGAATAGCAAGAATGTTCAAGAATAAATCCGAAAAATGTTGGAAATGTCATCAGATACCTGGCTCATATTACCATATGTGGTGGACTTGTGAAGACGCTAGAAAATATTGGACTAAAATTCGCATGTGGTTGGAAAAAATGACAAAGAAACACATAGACTTGAAACCAGAGATTTTTTTATTAGGAATTTTACCTGACACATATAGTAAAGATTTGAAATACCTGATAGTAAATGTATTAACAGCGGCTAGGATTGTATTTGCTAAAAGTTGGAAAAATGAGAAAATACCATCACAGGAGGAAATTATTAAGAAAATATTGGAATGTGCTGAAATGAGTAGATTGACATTTGAAATTAGAGAACAAGAGGATAAACAATTTTATAAAAATTGGGACCTTTTTTATCAATGGTTAGATAATAAAACAAATTAATAGAATATCTAGAATTTTAGAAAATAATGAATATATAAAGATATATTTCTTTTTTTGATATCATATTTATAAAATGTTTTTAGGATAGATTTGGTAGGATTATATGAATTGTTATAAAATAAATTAAGTAAATTATAGTTATCTCGTAAAGTATGAATGAATAAAATTATAGTCAAATGATTGTTTAATAGTGATACTAGGGTACTTAATCTTTGATTGATAATATGAGTTATCATGCAATGTAACTGTAATTGAGACTACGAAATGGATGCACAAAAAATTGGTAAACCAACCGACACACTGCTTGTATATTTATGAAAGAAAGCTGGATGTTTTTATGTTTTGTTTGTTTTTGTTTGTCTTTAAAAACCAATAAAATTCTTTAAAAAAAAAAGAATTAAAGCCTCTTGTAGCTAGTGTCTTCTAAAATATCCGTGTGTTTTAGTTCCCTTGTACCATAGGAAAACATGCCAACCCAACAACAAATCATCTCCTTCAAGTGTCAATAATCTAGTATTTCTCAATGTAATCCATTCCTTGACCTACATCAGAGTTGTCGCTTGATAATATAACTCCCAATTTGGCAGACCGAACCCACCTCTTATTCTAGCATCTTGTAATAACTTTAATTTTATTCTTCCTTTTTTCTCCTGCCAGATATATTTCAGCACTATTTTATTCAACTCATCAAAATACTCTTTCCCTAATCTAATTGGAATTGTCTGGAACAAATATAAAATTCTTGGTAAAATATTCATTTTAATTGTTGATATTCTCCCTATTAATGATAATTGTAAGTTTTCCCATTTTGCCAAGTCTGTCACAATCTGTTGCTTGAGTTTATTATAATTATCCTCTTTAAGTGTGCCACATCTTGCTGTCAAATGTATTCCCAGGTATTTAACCTTATTTGTGACCTGGATTTCCAAGACTTCCGCCAATTCTTCCCTCTGTTTTACTAGCATATTCTTTGTCAGAATCTTTGTTTTATCTTTATTTATTTTTAAACCAGCTACCACTCCATATTCCTCTATCTTTTCTATCAACCTAGTCGCTGTTGCCAGTGGGTCTTCTAATATAAAAACCAGGTCATCTGCAAATGCTTGTAATTTGTATTCTTCTTTCTTAATTTTCATTCCTTTTATTTCTTTCGCTTCTCTTATATCTCTAATTAGCACTTCTAATGTTAACACAAACAACAGAGGTGACAGTGGGCAACCTTGTCTTGTACCTTTCTTTATAGCAATAGAATCTGTTAATTCCCCATTAATTAACCTTTGCTGTTTGATCATGATATATAGCTTCTATGGCTTGAATAAATTTCTTACCAAAGCCCATCTGTTCCAATTGTAATAACATAAATCACCAATTTACATTATCAAAGGCTTTCTGTGCATCTAAGAATATCAAGGCCATTTGTTTTTCAGGATGTGCCTGGTAGTATTCCAATGTGTCCAGGATAGTTCTCATTCTCTCTTTAATATGTCTCTGGTAGAAATCCATTTTGATTGGGGTGAATAAAATTATTTAAATATCATTTGAGTCTTTTTGCCATTACTGAAGCAAAAATTTTATAGTCTGAGTTCAATAAGGAAATGGGTCAATAGTTCTTAATTAGTTGCGGGTCCGCTTCCTCCTTTGGCACAAGTGTAATATATGCTTCTGACCATGATTTAGATGTCCTCTTTTTTAACATAACTTCATTCATAACTTCCAGAAGCAAAAGGTTCAACTGCTCCTGGAATGTCTTATAAAATTCAGCTGGCAATCTGTCCGGGCCTAGTGCTTTTCCATTATTTTGTTTTTTAATTGCTTCCATTAGTTCCATCATCATTATGTTTCCTTCTAACATCATTTCAATATCTTTTGGTATCTGAGGCAAATTTGCTTTCTGTAGATATTGTTTAATCTTCCCTTCCTCTATTATCTCTTGTTCATATAACTTCCGATAAAAGTCCTGTACAATTTTTTTCTTCTCTGTGTTTCCATAGCAGGTTTGCCCTTGGTCATCTATCAATTGAGCTATTTTTCTTGATTCTTTCTCCTTTCTCAATTTATATGCTAACCACCTGCCTAGTTTATTTGTATCTTCAAAATAGTTTTGCTTAGCATTTTTTGTGCGAGTTCCTCTTTTTCCATTAGTCCCATTTTGTGTTTAACTATGTCCATTTGTATTTTCACATCTTTTTTAATGGTGATTTTTGTAGTTCTTTCTCAAGTCTCTTGTAATCATCCTCTAACATTTTCAACACTTGTCTTTTCTTTTTGTTTCTTATCTTTGTATAGTCTATTATCAAACCCCTAGAGTAAGCCTTCATTGTATCCCACAAGTTTTGTATTGATTCCATGTTTTATACTTCCATGTTTTATACTTTATAGGAGGGGTTAACAGCTCTGGTTGATCTCACCTCTTGTTCTTTAGGTTCCCCATTGCCTCCTACAGCTCCTTGTTCTTTTTAAATCACTTCAAGGCACTCCTCTTGTAGTTTGAGTATTGCTTCTTGTCTTTCCCTCTCATCTTCCTTGTCTCTGAAATATTCTGCATAAAATAATTCTGCTTTCTCAATTGAATCAATTCTATGTCTTTGCTCTTGCCATATAAACTGAAGGCCTTCTGGTATCAGCCATCTGTAGTTCACACCTTTCTTCAAAAGAATTTTAGTCAGGAATTGTTATTCTCTTCTCATCTCTCTTATTTTTCTAGGTACTTGTTTCAAGACCACAATCTCCTTGCCTTTATATTTCAGTGTTTTCTCTCTTGCTATCTGTAATATTTGCGTTTTAATGGCCCTCTTTGTAAATCTTATCTTGGTAGTTTATTTCTCACTGCATATCTTGTAAAGACTCGGAACATTTCATCTACTCCATCCATCATTTTCTCTTTAGTTATTTCCAGTGCTTCTGCCAGAATTTCTATCATTATATCTGCCAAGTTTTCTCCCTTTTCTTCCTCTATATTTTGAAATCTAAGATAGAATTCAGATCTATCTATTTCCCATCTCAGCATACTCTTGTCCTGTTCAATCACGTTCAATCTGTTATCAATATTGCCAATCTTCTTATCTCTTTGTTTGTCTCTTTCTTCATTTTTTTTGGATTCTTTCTTCATACTTCATCATCATCTGGTGGATATTCTCAACTTTATTATCTATTTTTTCTGTTCTTAACTTTATATCTTGAACTCCTTGCCAAATCATCTGTAAGGTCACCTCTTTCTCTTTTTCCTGCTGTGACATCGCCGTTGTTGATCGTTGTCCTCCAGATGTCAAAGAAGCTGTAGTTGGTATTGAAGAACCAGTAATTGATGGTCTTCTACTCATTTTTACAAGGCAGAAGCAAAGAGAAAGAAAAATCTTCAGGTTCTTGTATACCCCTCCAATTAAATCCAATTGATTAAAAAGAAAACCATAAAAAAGCAAAAATTATAATAAGAAAAAAGAAAAGAAAAAGATCTTCAGGTTCAATACCTTAATCCAAGTAATCAATATAGAAAAAGCCAAACAATATCATAAAAATAGTGTTCCAAATCCCAAAAAAAAAGAGAAGAAAAAAAGGAAAATAAAGAAAAAATAAAAATAAGTAGATCAATATACTTTGAAGTAAAAAGGAATCCAAAGGGAAAAAGAAAAAAGAAAAAACAAAGTACTGAGAATTAAAAAATTAAAGATTAAAAATTAAAAAGGAAAAACCCTTTAACGGGCCACTGTCACAGATGTCAGCAAAAAAATAGATTATTAAGGGGGGGAAGATAAAAAAAGCAAAGAGAAAAAAAAAACAAGCCACACACTGCCACAGTATAGTGTCCAAGGCTCTCTTGCTAAGTTAAGTTCCAAAAAAGCTTTAAAATTTTCTTCTCAAGATCCTCTCAATCTTCTTTCTTTTTTCTTCTTGCTTTCTCTCACTATTCGAAAGCAACCACAGATAGTAACCCAGAAGAGCACCTGTAATAACATTCTTCCATGCTCATCCCACTATCTTCACAAACTGGCTCATTGTCCTTGACAACAGTTCTTATTATTGTCAAGCTTATCAAGCCACAAAAAAGAAAGAAAGAAACAGTGTTTCCAAGCCTCTAGATGGCAGTGTTACTTATTGTCTCTATTTTCACTCCCCCCCTTGTTTTTTTGAGACAAATTTTATTAATTTTAAAGACAAACAAAACATCATTAAACATTGAACACATAAAGCCTCTTTCTATTATAAATTTTTACAAGGCAGATAAAACATTATTTTATACAACATAATTCTAATCTATCCCATTTCCATATTATTGTCAAGCTTATCAAGCCACAAAAAGAAAAGAAAGAAACAGTGTTTCCAAGCCTCTAGATGGCAGTGTTACTTATTGTCTCTATTTTCACTCCCCCCTTGTTTTTTTGAGACAAATTTTATTAATTTTAAAGACAAACAAAACATCATTAAACATTGAACACATAAAGCCTCTTTCTATTATAAATTTTTACAAGGCAGATAAAACATTATTTTATACAACATAATTCTAATCTATCCCATTTCCATATGGACACATAAATATCTTTTAGCAAATTTCTCATTATTTCCCTTTACTCTTATTCAATTACATTTCTTTTCTATATTTATCCATTTTATAGTCATCATATTCATATTTCCCTCTGACTTGTTTACAATTATTCTCATCTGACATTCCTCCAAGGTTTTATTAATTCTCAAACAAACATAAACACACAAAACACAAAAACATAAAACTTCTTTTTAGAAAGTGGCTTGGGCCCGGATTCCCTCTCTTTATACGCACTTCAATTAAATTCATGCTCATCTTATATACCATTACCTCTCTTATTTACCATTCTATATCTTCTATATAACTTCTCCCCGCTTTTCACTCTTCTTAATTCTATTTTATTTATTTCATCTTAGTTTAAATCATTATACTTGTATTTTTTGTCCATTCTTTTCCAATTATCCATTTATCTCATTCCCTATAATAAAAAAAAGGATTTCTCCTGAAATCACTAATCGAAGTATGATGCCTTTCTATCGTTCCCCTAAAATTGACATTTAAAATAACATCTAGTTCCCAATCTGATTCTGCTTAGTACATTCTACCTACTAAATTTTAAGAAAAAGAGAAAATAGTAAATCTATAAAATAATTAAGTACATAATTAAATATTAAATCTTGTAACATTCCAATTATCTATTTCAAAGACAAATGCTGCAATAATAAGTTTATAATAACATCAACACAATAGTCAATTAAACTCTATAATTGAACTAAATATTTTAAACATTCCCTTTAATATTTTATTAAATCTTAAAATCTATCATTATTAAGCATTTTAATATTTTAATCTTTTTTTGATCTTATAAAATTCTAATTTTCTATTTCTAATACAAATACTACAATAGTATCTTATGTACCTTGCAGAATCTTTTTTTTTTAAGAAAAATTATACATTACCCTTTATCTCTAATTTTTTTTTGCTTTTTCCCATCTTGTTTCATACCTTTGTGGCTTTTCCCCCCCTTTTCCCTTCCTTTCTTATCCCACCTGGCCTTTTTACCCCCCCCCCTCTCCTAACCTCCGCCTTTTTAGCTTCCCCTCTCTGTTGTATTCCTCTTTTTTTTGCTTTCTAATATTGTATTGATTTTGCATCTTATTTTTCTCTTTCTTGGGTGTTTTTTTAGGTCTTAAGTCCTTCATTTTCCTTCCTCTCTTTATTCTTTCTTTCTTAATCAAACTTTTGGATTCATTAAAGATGGCTGCTGCTTCTTCTTCTTCTTCTTCTTCTTCTTCTTCTTCTTCTTCTTCTTCTTCTTCTTCTTCTTCTTCTTCTTCTTCTTCTTCTTCTTCTTCTTCTTCTTCTTCTTCCCCCATCAGTTGTTGTGTTTGCTGATAAATAGCAAGCGCCATTTCTAAAAAGTGAAAGGCTTCTTCCAAAGCATCCTTGCCTTCTTTCTTTGTTTTTCCATATTCCTTTCTTAGTTCATCAACAGATAAAGCCATTATAAACCTTTTCTTCTTTTTTCTTTTTCCCTCTTCTTCTTCTTAAAACAACCAAGATATTTTCAAGCTTAAAACAGTTGCCCAAAGTCCCAGAGTCATCAAGCAGTCGAAACAGAGCACAAAGTTCTTCCCTTTACACTTTCTCTTCCTGGGGTAATATCAATTGGAAAAAAAAACCAGTCTGTATTTTAAAGCCTTATTGCAATTAATTTCTAGTCTCAAAATCTTCCAGGCATCTCCTCCAACAAGATCTTAATATAATTTTTTTTTGTCCTCTCCCTTCCCACTTGTAACAAAGAGCTTTAAATTTTTACCTTCTATAAAAAAGCAGGTTTTTCAATGTCCATTTGTTAACTCCGTAGGGAAGGAGAGTAAACTTTCTCTTTCAGCACTTCCATTCGCCGCTTTAAAGATCTCCTCTGAAAACAAAGTATCGTTCAAAAAATCAAAGTTTTCAGGATATTAGATGTATCTTAAGATCCCGGTTCACCCAAAGAACTTTCACTTCAAAACTTTCTCCTTCTTCCTCCAGCACTATCTTGTCCAGCTGCCGGCTTCTTTGTGGCGGCCATTACTGACCGCCGCTCCACCGCCTTGAGAAAAGGGGGTTTTGCTGGCTGGGGAGGGGGTCTGCGATACCCCCAAACCCCTATCCGGATCCCCCTATCTTCAGCTGCCTCTACGGGGCAGCCTTATCCTCCAGACCCATCGGGATCAGAGGCACCAAGACGGCTAGTGTAACAGGGATCGCGCAGGATCATGAATCCCTGCCGCCGCCGAAGCCTGGCAAACCGGAAGTCCACTATCTTCACAAACTGGCTCATTGTCCTTGACAACAGTTCTTATTATTGTCAAGCTTATCAAGCCACAAAAAAGAAAGAAAGAAACAGTGTTTCCAAGCCTCTAGATGGCAGTGTTACTTATTGTCTCTATTTTCACTCCCCCCCTTGTATTCAAAGAAAAAAAGTTAAAAATGGCTAACAAATAAGCAGTTAAACTAAAATGCGTTTAGACATTTAACAGAAGCACTAGGAAAAAGAAAAAAGTTCTAAACAACAACAAAAAAAGAGTAAAGGAATCATTGAATGTAAAATTCAAGAAAAAGACCAGTCAATTTTAAAATTTTAAGGCGTTTGTTAAAAAGTCCAGCAATAAAAAATATTAAACACACTAATCTTGACTGCAGGTTTAATCTCGCTGCTTTCCCTCCTCTGTCTTCACTTTAAACTTTTTCTCTTCCCTTCTCAGGGTGTTCTTGCAAATAGTAGTATTTTAAAAAATCATCTCACCAGATCGACACACTTTCGCTTTCCACTTTCCTCTTCCTTCCGGAGCTGTCCCAACTTCAGTGGCTTCAATGGCGCCAGAAAAAAGGGCTCCTCCTGGATCAACCAGGGACTTTGCGATGTCCTTGGGATCAACAGGATGTGCCCTTCTATATTACCATCTCTACGGGACGGTTTAGGTCCATGAGGACCATCCAGCAGCAGAGATATCGATGGCAATCTTAGAGAATTAAGATCGTACGTCGTACCACCATGGTGCCAGCTCCTCCCTCCCCTTCTGTTCAGTCATGTCTGATTCTTGTGGACTGCCTAGTCTCTGCAGTTTTCTTGGCAAAGATTTTCAGAAGTAGTTTGCCATTGCCTCTTTCCAAGGGCTTAGAAAAACTTCCACTTTATGCTTATGTGCTTCACTATCATGCAGTGACAGTCTGCCATGAAATCTGGAGAGAGGGGAGGAGAGGAGGATGCTTGGAAAAAGTGAAAATACTGCTGTATATCCCTGAGATGCTGCTTCAAGGTCTTGGAGAAGAAGGGAGAAGCTTTCTTCTCCAAGTTTGAGGTGTCTGTTCTAAAAACAACTTGCTTGAATTTGGTTGGTTAGGGGGAGGTCAATGATTGGAGGCAGTTAGTGGAGGGAAGAGTTAAACTTAGGGATTTTGGCATGTGATTATCAGTTCTGGCTATGCATTACTGCAATACACTTGATTTCTAATAAAATGATACCTGCAAGGCCCTCTCTTAACAGAGACTCTCTCCCCTTCAAACGATAAGAATGAACTTTTGAAAACTGGGTATTTCAAAAGGAATACTTTATTGAAAAGGAAATTATCCAGGTGATAGTCAAAGCAGGGTCTAATATGCTGTCAAGCATGCAGCATAGGGAGTTAGAACCCCTCCCCTTAGTCTGATGTGGATTTCATCAATACAAAGAAGTAACATGTTAATTCCTGCCCCCCTTTTCTGGGAACATAGTTGAGAAGCATTTCCCAGGAAGTTTCTTTCAGAGCTGGAATTTTTATGGCCCCTTCTCCTCTTGCTATCTCCAAGAGGTGACAAATTTCTAGGCTGTATATCATGTGCAAGTTATACAGATTCAATACAAGAATTAAGATATTAAGGTTACATCAAAAAGGATTACTTGTACCAACCCCTTCACCCCCCCCCCCCACTTTTTCTTCCATTGAAGAATGGCAGATACACAGATCTGACATTTTGCCCTCCTCAAAAAATTGAGAAATCCACCTGGAAGACATAAAACATGTGTTACATTTACAACTTAGGATGGTTTGTGAGGGTATTTCAGGTGGAACTTATGTAGTAATGTGGGTGCTTTTACATGTCGTTTGGCTACCCACTCATTTTGTGAGGAGGGAAGGTGTTTCCAAGCTACAAATTATTGTGTGGATCCACAATGAGTGCGTGAATCAAGGATATCTTTAATTTCAAAATGTTGCTCCCCATGTACCATAATGGGAGTTGGAGGTGTGGGAAGAGGGGGGGCTAAGTTTTGAAGTGATCTCTGGTTTGAGTAGGCTGCAGTGAAATACTGGATGAACCTGTCTAAGTGTTTTGGGAAATAGAAGCTCTACAGTAACAGGATTGATAATTCTGGAGATGGAAAATGGGCCAATGAATTTAGGTCCCAATTTCTTAGAGGGTTGCAATGATTTTAGGAACTTTGTAAACAAATATATGTGGTCCCCAACTTTGAATGGTTTAGGGTCACAGCGTTTTTTGTCCGCTTAAGCTTTTTTTTATATATATAAATTTTATTTGGGTTTTCACAAAAACATAATACAAATAAAATATCTTTTTTTTTTTAGAATAGCATGATTCCACGTTATCAGTTCTCCATACAGACACAAACTCAATTTCATATTCATCTTTGTGTTCTATTCCATATCTTATTACTATTTTAACATTTTCTCCATAATTTTTCCCCTCCCTTGGTTTTCTCAACTTTATTTTTAATTATCTCATATCTAAATTCAATTATATATCTTTTTCTAAGTTTCAATGTCTTTCTGATCATTATACTTATACTTTTGTCTGTCCTGTTTCAATTTCATATTATCTTTTTTCATTAAACAAATTTTCCCCTGTAGTTACTAATTGGAGTATGACACCTTTATACCTTTTAATTTTATCCATTCAACTTTTATTTAAACTTCAATGTATGCCTTTAAAATTTAAAATTATAACATTCAATATAGTACATAACTTCCAGTTGAATTCTGCTTGGTACATTCTTAAAATAAACACTATGTTCTCTCTCTCTCTCTCTCTCTCTCTCTCTCTCTCTGTGTGTGTGTGTGTGTGTGTATAACAATAGTAAATGTGCTGTCCCAGCCAGTCTATGGGATTTGGATAGTTACTTGGGAATTATGAGCTGTCCCCTTAAGGGAATGCATCATGGTAAATGTAGTTAAAGGTATCCTGGGAAATGTAGTTCATGTCACATGGCCACATCTGTAATTCTGATTGGTCACTAAATTGACCCTCTTCTTTCTATCGCTACAAGATGGGTTAGCAGATAACCATCTTTTACTACAAGTCAGATATATAAAGGATTGGTCGTTAAAGAAGAACTTTGTCACAAATGTGAGTTATGAGGATACCTGATAAACCAGTAAATGTAATTTGTCATGGACGTCTTGTTGAGTTATCTATCTGCATCTTTACAGCTTCAAATCCATCTCTGTGCAGAAGGCAGAAAAGTAAAAGATGATATCCTGAGGCCCATCTATGTATAAGATTGTTAATTTGGATTTGTGATAAAGCAAAGTAATATTGAAGCCAGGAGTGAATATGCAATGTTAATCTAAACCTGTATTTCCCATCATCTCTCTCTGTGAGCATTGGAACTTTTTACATGCTGTTTCCATGGTGGGAGGGGCTGGAGTTCCCCACATGCTACAAACAAAGAGAATTTCATTAATTAGTTTCATAAACATGACAGGTGCTCCTTGTAGTCCAAAAGGAGCACTTTAAATTGGTAGCATCTCAGTGGGGTGTTGAAAGCAGTCTTCCATTCATCCCCCGCCCTTATTCTGATGCGGTAGTATGCCTCTCATAGATCTAACTTTTTTAAAAAAAAATCCTTTAGAGAGGTGAGCTAGCATGTCCTTCATGAGGGAATGTGGGTACATATTCTCCATACTGGTGATATTTAAATTTCAGAAATCAACACATAAGCATAAAGAGCCATATTTCTTTTTGCTGAATAATACTGGGGCTGCTATTTTTGGTTGGGTAGGTTCAATGAAATCCCTTTTTAGATCTTTATCAATAAATGCTTTGAGTTCATTTAGTTCTCTGGGGACTTGCAGTACATTTTCAGTTTTGGAAGTTTAGCCCTGGGAGTATTTCAATGGCACAATCTGTGGCATGATGAGGTGGGAGTTCATCAGAAGCCTCTTTGCTAAATACTTCAACCAAATCCTGGTATTCTTTGAGGCTTTTAATGGGTTCAGCAGGCTGGCCAGCCATTGCTGGTTCTCTGTTCTCTTTTCTTTCCTTCTCCCCATCTGGGATGTTTGCAAATGCTACATGTTTCTGGAAATGTATGGTTCCTCTCTTCCAGTTTATTTTTGGATTCCATTTCTGTAGCCATGTGAGTCCTAGGACTAGTGGAGCATCCATTCCTGGGGTTACAATGAACGTGAGCATTTCACTATAGTTTCCCAGTTCTATTTTCAATGGTTCTGTGGCAAAACTGGCTGCCCCTCCTCGCTATAGTTCCATCTAATTGGCAGAAAGCAATGGGGGTTTGGGAGGGTGGAGCTTGCGTCGCAGTGGTACAGCATGTGATCTTTAAGCTCTAAGATTGCTCCTGATATCTCCATTGCAGGACGGTCCCAACGGATCTAAACCGTCCCGTAGAAACAGTGACAGAGGAGGGCACATCCTGTCGATCTCAGGGACATCACAAAGTACCTGGTAGATCCAGGAGAAGCCCTTTTTTCCCACGGTGGAGAGGCAGCCATTAAAGCTGCTGAAGCTAGGACAGCTCCGGAATGGAAGAAAGCTGGAAAGAAAGTGTGTCAGTTTGGTGAGATAATTTTCTACTTATTTTTTTTCTGGAGAGAACACCCTAAAAGAGTAAAAATTAAATTTAAAAGTGAAGATAAAAGTGCTCAAGCGGCGAGATTAAGCACAAATTAAACCTGAAGGGGTTTTTTTCTTTTTATTGGAACTTTGGATTTTGTTAAAACTTTTTAACTTTTAAACTGGACTGGTCTTTCCTTTTTAATTTTTATTTTTTCCCTTCAAAATAACTCTTTGGAAAAGTTTTTTATTCTCTTGCTTTTTCTTTTTAATAATTTTAGATTCTTTATATATTTTTTATTATTCCTGATTTTAATATTAGAGGGGAAGGGAAAGGAAAGGGAAATGTAGCGCTGCCACCTGGAGGCTTGGATACATTGTTTTCCTTTTTTTCTTTCTTGTTGATACATTTGCCATTACATTCAAGGACCCTGTGCTTTTTGTTGAAAAGATAGTGGGAAGAGCATGTAGATTGTTTGCAGGTGCTCTTCTGTGGAACTACTGATAGCTGGAGTCTGGATTTGAAATTGAAGAAAGAAGATTGAAGTGACCTTGAAAAGAGAACTGGAAATTTTGTTTTTTGATTTAGTAAAGAGCCTCGAACATTTAGTGGCAGTGCTTTGCTTACTGACAGAACTGCATTTTCTCTTTCCTTTTTTTTCTATTTCCCTCCCCCAGTTGGATTTTTATATTTGGACTTATGCAAGAATAAGACTACTTTCCCCCCCCTTTGTTTTACCTCTTCGGCAAGGGGTCTCTGTCTTTTTAAATCTTTTCTTAATTTTTTTTTTATTTTTTCATCCTTTTTCCATTTTATATATTTTTTCTTTTTTTCCTTTTTTCCTACATAATTGGAACCAATTGGATTAAGGTATTCAAGTGCTTGAAGATTTTTCCCTTCCCTCTTTTATTTTTTATTATTATATATATATATATATTTTACTGGAGTGGCAATTGGCTGCTCTTGCTTTTTCTTTTCAATTTTTCTATTGTACTTTAAGATGAGCAGAAAAATACCAGCCTCAGCTTCTTCAATCCCGACTTCTTCTTCCTCACCATCTGGAGGACAAAGATCAATACAGGTGACGTTACAACAAGAGAAGGAGAAAGAAGTGACACTGCAGATGATTATGCAAGGAATTCAAAAGATACAAGTAAAAACAGATAATATTGAAAAGAGAACGGAGAATATTGAGCAAAGACCAGAAAAGACAGATGAAAAAATAGAAAATATTCAACAGATGATGATGCAATACGAGGACAGAATCAAGAAAATTGAAGAACAAGATGTACAAAGAGATAAGAAGATTGGAGATATGGATACCCGATTGAGTGAAGTGGAAAGAGAGAAGGGCAGATCTCTGCAGTCATTGGGAGAGGAAATTGATAGATCAGAATTTTATCTTAGATTTCAAAATATAGAAGAAGAAAAGGGTGAAAACCTTGCTGAAATGATGACAGAAATCCTGGCAGAAGCATTAGAGGTAACTAAAGAGAAGATGATGGATGGAATGGATGAGGTTTTTTGTGTATAAAATGATGGAAAAATAGTCAAATGAATGTTTAATAATTGATATTATATAAACACAAGTTAGATCGATAAGGTGAGAATTTATATAACTTGTAATGGTAAAAAAGGATAGCACAAAAGATTGTATCCAACTGACACACTGCATGTATATAATTGAAAGATGGTTTTATGTTTTTATGTTTTGTTCGTATGTTTGTTGCAAAAAATAAAAACTTTGTTTTAGAAAGCAATGGGGTTTTCCATTTTCCTTCGGTAGATTCTCAATTTCCCTACTAGAGTGGGGTTGATTAGGCACTGAGTGCATCCCGAATCCAGCTACTTCTTCCCCCTTCCCTCAGCTGGGGATAAACAGTCTTAGGGGTAGAGTGAGTGGTTCGATTGGGTCGCTTACCAATGGGTCATCTTCCAGACTGGCTCAGGTCTCCTCAGGGCATTGGGGATTCTTCCTCTGGGTTTGGGGGGACTGAAACCTCACAGCTTCTTGGCTTCTCAGGGCAGTTTCTTTTCCTCGGGGGTTGGATTGTCCAGGTTTCCCCCCTGGTGGGTGGTCTGGCTTTCTGGTCAGGGTTTTTGAATGGCATTCTGCTGCGCATTGCCCCTCCTTTCCACACTTAAAACAGCCAGATGATCTTGGAGTCACAGTGGTTTGGGGTTTGAAAAACTCCCGCTTCCTCTGGGGTGGGGATCTTCTCCAAACCCTGCCACTGCGGTACTGACTATGGGCCATGTCATCTCCGCCTCCTCTGCCACCAGGTACCGTTCATGCAGAAGGTTTGGGGACCCATGGGCCAGGCAGGCAATGTACAGGTTTTTGTTGAGTCCATCTTTGAACCAACAGACTAGGATATCTTCTGACCAGTCAACTCGGCTGGCCAGGTCGTGAAATTCCTCAGTGTATTTGGCTACAGGGCAACGGCCTCGCTTTACAACCCTAATGTGGTCACAGGCTTTTCAATCGGCAAGGGGGACTTCGAAGCAGTGGCGTAGGGCTGTCATGAATCGATCGAGGTTCCTTAGCTCTGGGGCGTTAATGTTGTGGAGGGTTATCATCCATCTGGTGGCTGCCCCTTTTAGGGTCAGGGTGACGACTTGCACTCGGGCCCCCTAGATTGGGAAGTTCCGCCCATATTCTTGCATATAGGTGAGGACTTGCACCAGGAAGAATCCCAATTTCTGGGGGTCCCCATCGAATTTCACCCCCAAGGGCAGGATCTTTTTCTGCAGTTGTATGTCTCTGGGTTGGCTGGGGTTAATCCCCTGCTCTGGAATGGCAAGGGGTCAGGTACCTGGCCCGGCTGCTGGTCCTCCGGCTTATTCCATTGCTCAATCATTCTCAGCCGGATGAGGGATGATGGCTCGGGTTCTCTCAATTTCTGCTTCACTCGCTCTCCTTTGTTGGCAACCTGGTTCATCCTGCACATTGAGGTCCTCCAGGGCTTCTCTCATGAGGCAATTAATGTACCATTTCAGTCAGTCATCTGCCAGCGATCCATTCTTTTTGATTGGAAAGGGCTCCCAGCTCCATTTTCCACCCGGGTTTATGGTTACCATGGGTGAGGGTTACTCCCTTGGTTCTTCCATCCCAGCTGTCTCTCTTTCCTACGCCTATAGACCATTGGGGTTTCATGGAATTTTTGCAGGCAGCTTCAATGTCTTTGATGGGATTCACAAAGCCAGTGTCTGACTGGTAGGTGTTAAAGTTTTCCCCCAGCATTTGGCTTCCCCTTGCTGGTTGCTATGCTCAGACATTTTTGCAGGGTCCCCTCGGTAGAGTGAAGTTTTTTGCTTTTTTTGGAAGAAGAAAAAAATTTCCTCTCCAGGTTGACCCAGCTTTATGTAAGGCCCAGAAGTGGAATTTTTATGGCCCCTTCTCCTCTTGCTATCTCTCCAAGAGGGGACAAGTTTCCAGGCATCTGGGCTCCAGTCCCCAGTTGTATATCATGTGCAAATTATACAGATTCAATACAAGAATTAAGATATTCAGGTTACATCAAAAAGGATTACTTGTACCAACCTCCCCCGCCCACTTCTTCCATTGAAGAATGGCAGATAAATGGGTCTGACAATACCTTTCTCAATAAATAGAGCCAAGATCATTTTGATTTAGAGGTTTAAGTGTTGGCAGGTCTGACACTGGCCCAAGATCTTTAGCTGGCTTTGCACCCATGGCTTTGCACCCAGGACTAGAATTCACTGTTTCCCAGTTTCTAGTTTGATGCCTGAACCATGTCACCAAACTCACTTTCTCTCACAGTCTCTTAAGTAGCACTATTCCCTATAAAACAGGTTTATCTTCATGTACCAGAGACAGGAGGCTTCTCAGACATTGAATCATAAAAAGAAGCTCCTGATTTGCCTTCTAATACACATATTCATTATTTTCCAAAGTTGTTGACACCTGCAAACCAACTCAAGTTTCAGGAAAATGTGTATTTCCCCCCCTTGCTGGTCTTTTAGTGATTGCAATTAAGGAACACTGGAAGAAAAGCTTATTTCAGTTAATGTTTTTTAATAGCAGATGGGGTGCCTTCTATTTGATTTGATCTGTGAATGATATTTTTTCTTCCTTGTTCCAAGTGTGTATTGTATAACTTTGCATGATGATGTGATTACTTTGTATGTGACAATATGACCACATTTTACTGGGCATCTCCACTTTTAATTTTAAGTTAATAGCTGACAAGAAGCTCAGGGCTTTCTGGACAGCATTTTAATACAAGGCACATTGATGGAAAGAAGGGACATTGACAAAACACTCCTCAAACAGAAATAAATCTCATCCATACAGTAGTGGATGGCAATATAACAGCTTCAGCCTTTTCTTTTGCACAAAGCAGTGCCCAATTACTTGCTATTGATCTGTGATTGCACTGTGCCAAATGGAATGCCAGACTCAATTCATTTGGTCCAATTGAATTTCAGCCAATATGAATTGATAGTTGGCGTTTTTCCTTTTGGAACATTTGTCTGTCAACAGGGAACAAATTAACAGGTTGGATGGTTTTGTTGCATGATAATTCTTCTTAAAAAGTTGAAGAGAAAAGTGCAGAATCTGTTTTTGAATTTGTTTCTTCCCTAGTATTGGGGGATGGGTCGGGGAGGGGAATTAAAGGGGATAATGTCTTCATTTGAATTTGCTTTCTGAACCAAGTGGGTACCCTGTTCACATTGCTTAAAATTCTATGCTATTCTCCATTTATTTTTTATTGATAATCAAGTAAATAATTGAATTCCAACAACTAAATCACCACATAAATCATCTTCCAGATGCAAATAATATCACTATGTTTATTCATAACTCACTTTCAAGATGAAACTCAAAAGACTTTTATTTGAGATGATGAGCTTGTATAAGATGCCAACTACTCAATGATTACACTCACAAATGAAAAAGACCTGAAGGACAATAGAATCCATGTGAGCTATGTATTAAGTGAGGAGTACAGTTTGATGCACATGATTACTCCAACAAAAAAATCCAGTCTTTCCCATCAATTAAGAATGCACCCATAAATGCAAATGGAAATGGAAAGACACCCTATAAATGTATTCTAGAAAAAGTAAATGAGGTAGGCTATGGTACAAAGGGTTGCTGTTATAGCTATATGGGACAAGGTAGAGGTGCCTGTTCCATCATCACAGAAAAATGATCACAGAAAGAAGGGGATGGAAGCATATGGATCAGCCCAGGGATTCAATAAATGCACTGAAGGGTTCATTGGAGGAGATTGACTCAAGCCTCAAGCATTGATCAAGCAATTGTATAGCACATTACATGAAAAATGCACTTGCCAATGTCTCCAGTGAGCATTCATATATTATTGTAATTTGGGCTACTGTTAAGACAGAAAGACTCTGGGCTGCTCCACCCTAGCAAATTATGGTGTCACTTCACCATCATTGTGGTGGTGTATCTCAGTGGTGGAGGACCTTTGTGCAGGAGCATATTACTTGCACATGTATGTATACAGGATGTCGGGGTTAGCCCTACAGGGTCCCACCAGACCCATTATTGGACCCTCCCATAACACTGGACAGAGTTTGTTTGGTCCCACAAATCCTGCCCCACCTCCTCAAGCATTAACAGAAAAAAAATTATCTGTGCCATTATTCGGAAGGAATTTTAGAGGTATTAATTTTAGAGGCATTTAAGTATTATGTATAGGAAGATGAGCTGTGAAGAAATAGTAAAAAATCAATCAATACCATATGCTTGAATCTGTCCAGCATCAGTGTTGAATGGAGCAGCCTTATCAATCTACATTATATATAAGTGAGATGAATAACCTCTTGCTTTTGTTTTGTTAGCAGAATGACTAGGCAAAATTGCCTACTGGCCAGAGACTACTGACCAGTCAGTTTAAGATTAAGGAGCTAACAGAGGCCTGAAGACAATAAATGAAAAAGAAAATATCTGCAATCTCTAATTCTCAGATAATCTTCCAGACAGGAATACACATTCAGGTGTGTGTGTGTGTGTGTGTGTGTGTGTGTGTGCACGTGCACGCGTGCACGCACGCACGCACACACACACACACACACACACACACACACACAGAGAGAGCATAGCTGGAAAGGAGATAAAGAAACAGCTCAGATCAATCCACTCTATGTCTATGTCCAACATTTCAATCTGCATCTAGTTCCGCACTTCTTGAAATGGCTATTTTCTTCTCTCTACAACCTTCCTGTGGGTTGGGGCGCTGTTCTTAGCTGGTGAAAATCAGAGTAAGAAGAGAAGCTGAAGAAAAAAGCAGAAACAGTGTTTTTCCATTGTCTTTTGAAAGCACAAGAGTAAAACTTTCTGCTCTTAGTTGGTTGCTCAGAGTTTAAATTTCTCAAACATTACTGGTCTCTGCCCACTATCTCTGACTTGAAAAGTGTAGGTCTGATGATTAAGTTTTTCTTATCTGAACCTTTCTAAATGGGATTTCTCTCTCCTCCTTATAATTTTATATAACCCCACAATGATTGAGTGATATTACAAATTCCTAGAATGGAAGTCTTCTCAGAAAAGACACAAATCTAGTCACCACAGCAGACATGGCTTCATGTCATTTTTTAATGAAAATAAAATAAGCAGAAAATATATTTTGAAATAATATGTTTGCTACTCACATTCAAAAATTTTTGAATGGTAACTCTTGGCATATATATCCATTATCCCACCATATACCTCTAACTTGACACCGTTTTACTAGAATAATATAACATCTGCCACTCTTCAACTTCCTTTTGATCCCTCACATCTTATTTGTATGTTTGTACCTGCAACAGAATGAGAATTGTTCCATCGCCTCTCACAGTATACAACAAATAGCACTCTTCTGCGCAAACCTGAGATTTCAAATGAGAATCCGCACCAGCCATTCACAGAACGCTCTATTCTATATTCAGAACTTTTATATGTTGCCAAAAACTTATCTAGTCAGCACCAGCCTTCAATTAAGTATCCATTTTATGTAGCAATAAATAAATCACACATCCTAAATAAAAGAATAGAAGTAGGCAGAAGGGCACATCTGTGAAAGAGAGATGCAGGCTGATAGAGAAGCTTCTAATTCCGTATCAGTAACCTTGTTCAAATGTAATACTCAGGCAATCTTTCTCCAGATGCTTTCAACTGAATTCCCCTCATCCCTGCCTCTTCACCAAGCTAATTGGGCTAAGTTGAATGATAGTTCAAAACACCCTGAAAGCAAAATGTTGGGAAAAGCTGCAAAGCTAGGGCTTATATGACACAACAAGCCACACGTTTTGGCTTAGATTATTTTCCTCCTTGACTGGAGAATTATCAAGAATTATGTGAATGAGGCCCACTTACTTAGACTTTCAGAAACCCATACCAGAACCAACTGAATATATGCAGTATCCATGGATTAAAATGAAAGGTGCTGTTATGGAAACTGTGTATTAATAAATGGTCAGTTCATTCGATGAATAGGGTATAAACAGTGGACTCCCCCAAGGAAAGATGCTTTTCAAGTTGTTCCTAAATGATCTGGAGGCAGAAAAAAGTTTGACGGGGCCAGATTTGCTAACATCCAAGAGACAGCAAACAGCTCTAAAATAATTGTTCTAAGTCAGGGGTCTCAAACTCGTGGCCTGCGGGCCAATTGCGGCCTGCAGGATGATATCCTGTGGCCCCCACCATGATATGAAAGTATAATATTAGTGCGGCCTGCAGGGGGAATGGACCTCTGAAGGAAGTCCCGCCCACCGTTCCTCGTCGTGGCTTCTTCTCCACCCTGAACTTTAACAAGTCCAAGTACAGGTCCAGACTTACTGATGATCATCTTCAAGCCATACTGAGGGTCTCAAGTGCCTCCTCTCTCAAGCCAAATGTGGCTCAGATATGTGAGAGGAAGCGTTGTCAAGTCTCTGGCAGCAAGGAGTAAGCTGGAGAAGCCATGTTCTGAGGAACTGTTCATGCTCTTCATTCAATGTTCCATTCATGTGTTCAGGACAGTTCATGTATTGGAGAAATCATTAACTGTTGATGACATTTGAGGATATTTTTTTAACAACGTTTTTTGTGGAATCCCTTATGTGGCCCAGCCTCACCCAGACTCTGCCTCCAGCGGCCCCCAGGTAAATTGAGTTTGAGACCCCTGCTCTAAGTAGATGGAACAGATATTAAAATGACAGACTCACTTCAGAATAAGTATAAAACTATATATATTGGGACACAAAGTCCTAGTTTTACATAGCTGTGAAATATATATAATTACAACTACAACCATAGTTTCATATAAAAGCTTCTGGTATTGTTAGAATCAGAATAAAACATATTTTATTACTTTTTTTCAAATTTATGGTGTGATTACTGTATGCAATCTTATTTATGTTCCTCTGAAAGGATATGGTAAAACTGGATAAGGTGCAGCAACCCAGGATCACATGATCGCCATTTGAGACCTTCCCAGATGGCTTCCAACAAGCAAAGTCCATGGGGAAAACCAGATTCTTTTAATTACCATATTTTTTATGTATAATTACCATATTACCACACTTAATGACTATGGTGATTTGCAGAAAAGGTTGTAAAATTGAGTGTGACTCACTTAATAACCACTTCAGTCGAGGATTTACAATATCTTCACAGTATCCAGAAGTGGGTACTTTTGGAGAGGTCAGAACAGTTTACATGGGGGCCATGGCTGTACAAGCAAAGTTGTACCTTTTCCCCCATGCATTGAATGTGCAACACCAGTAGAAGAGGGGCAAATTAATTGCATGGTTGTGACTGCCATCTTCATTGTTTTGATCCCCTTGTCTACTGATGCCTCTATTTCTCCATCGCTTTCTCTACTTTTAGTATACTTTTTATTATGGAATGTTTTGCATTTTATAATCTAAGTGAAACAATTTTTTATTTATGTTTCAGGAAGATAAAAACAGTTAAAATTTGAAATCAAATTTTGGTATTTTCATGTAATGTTGTTTCCTTATTTTCTCCCATATTGATAATAAAGCATCACTAATATAGTGTAAAATACCCATGTATTTTGCTTTCCTTATATCATAAAAAGGTGTGCCATCCCAATAATAAATCAAGACCTTCTAATGTTAACAATCTAATATTCCTTAAAACAATCAATTCTTTCACCCATATCAATGTTGCTGCCTGATAGTATAATTCCCAATTGGGTAGACCAAAACCTCCTCTTGATCTAGCATCTTGTAACAATTTTAACTTAATTCTTGCCTTTTTTCCCTGCCATATATACTTCAATATTATTTTGTTTAAATCTTCAAAGTATTCTTTCCCTACTTTAATTGGAATTGTCTGAAACAAATATAAAATTCTTGGTAATATATTCATCTTAATTGTAGATATTCCCCCTATTAGAGGTAGCTGTAGATTTTCCCATTTTTTCAAATCTGTCACGATCTGCTGTTTGAGTTTATAATAATTGTCTTCTTTGAGTGTTCTGCATTTTGGTGTTAATTGTATTCCTAAATATTTAACTTTATTTGTGATCTGATTATTCAATCTCCCCATCAATTCCTTCTTTTGTTTTTCCACCATATTTTAACTAAGATCTTAAATTTTATCTTTATTTATTTTCAATCCTGCTACTTGTCCATATTCTTCAATCTTTCCTATTAGTTTAGGTGCTGTTTTTAATGGTTCTTCTAATATAAAAACCATCTGCCAATGCTTGTAACTTGTATTCCTCTTTTTTATTTTCATTCCTTTTATTTCATTATCATCTCTAATATTTCTATTTAATACTTCAAGAGTAGGCAGCAAAGGCAACAGCAGACATCCTTGTCTGGTTCCTTTTCTAATATTAATATTATCTGTTAAGTCTCCATTTATCATTACTTTGGCAGATTGCCTATGATATATTAGCTTTATAGCTTTAACAAATTTTCCACCAAATCCCATTTGTTCCATTTGTGATATCATAAACTGCCAATTTACATTATCAAAAGCTTTATGGAGCACCTACAACTTTTGAAGACAAGCTGTTCCACTGGTTGATTATTCTCACTATCAGAAAATTTCTTTTGGGAGGGCGGGGCTTTAGCAGCAGTGGAAAGATGCTTTTCTCAGAGCTCTGAGGGAAACACCAATACCCCCATAGCTGGATGATCTCAGTGGACCCGAACTGTCCTGGAGAGACAGCAAGTGAAAGGAGCGCATCCTGTCGATCCCAGGGACATCGCAAAGTCCCTGGTTGATCCAAGAAAGCTCCTACAGTCCAGCAGTGATGGGAAGTGGCCATTAATCTTGAGCCGCTAAGAAGCTGTGCCAGCCTCAGAATGGAAGAACAGAAAGAAGAAGGTATGTCGGTCTGGGTGAGAAATTGTTATTTAAAAAAAAAGACAGAGGAGTATACCAAGTGAAAGATTTATTAAAGAAAGAAATAACACAGGAAAGATAAGGGCAGCGGAGAACGGCGGGGTGCTGTCAACTTTATTTGGACTTTTATTTTTTTTAAAAAAGAAAAGAAATATTTTGTTTGCTTCTTTGCTTTGAATAATTAGACTGGATTGAACTTAAAAATTAAGAAGAAATTGAACTTTTTTTGTTTCTTAGTTTAAAATCTCTGAAGTATTTTGTTCTTTAGACTTTTATTTACTTTCACTGTTTAGAATGCAGAGATACAGTGAAACTAAGATACAAGTGTAAGGAAAGCTAAGCAATACTGCCATCTAGAGGTCATGGGGAATTTTTTTAAAAAGAACAATAGACTTTAAAGATTAAGTTATTTTGACTACAGAAAGTGGAGAAAGATAATGAGTCAGCACTGAAAATATAGCTGGTATACAATTGGAAAGCTGAATAAGATAAAGAAAAAGAAAGAGAAAGAACACTGTGACCTTGGATAATATATATGCTTTGGATTCTGGCTTTCTGGACTGACTGAATGTTACATTGAGATTTTGATTTACTTAGTGACATGGATTTATAAATTATAGCTGGTACCTTCTTTTTTCTTTTTTCTGTTTTGTTCTTTATTCTATTTTTGTTGGAGTGTACGTTGGATTTATTTTCTCTCTTCTTTTTTGGGGGGGCTTATTTTACTTTTTGGCCCAGTTTTTCAATGTGGATTAATTTTGGAATGTTGGTTTTCTTTTTTTCTATTTTTTTTCCTTTTCCATTTTTTTTTCTTTTTTTCTTCACTGATAACTGGACTAATAAGTGGATTATAATTAAAAACAAAATTGGACTAATAGAAAAAGAACTGGCGCAAAAGATTAGAGGAGCTAAACAGAACTATTTTGAAAATGCAAATAAACCAGGTATGGCTAGCATATAAATCGAAGAAACAAAAAGAAACAAAAAGAATACCATAATTAATAGATGAAAATGGCACGCTATGTTATGAAAAAGAAGAGAAGAAAAAAATAGTACAGAGATACTATGAGAAACTATATGATCAAGGGGCAATACTAGAAAACAAAGTACAGCAATATTTACAGACGCAGAATTACCAAGACTACCTGATGAAGTAAAGACCACGTTAGATGAGGAAATAACAATGATGGAACTGACAGAAGCAATAAATAGACAAAATATTGGGGAAGCCCCTGGCCTGGATGGGCTACCAGCTGAATTTTATAAGGCAATACAGGAAGTAATCTCTACTACAAAGTTGGAAGTATTGAATGAGGCTTTGACAAAAAATAAAGTACCTGACTCATGGACAGAGGCAAAAAAGAAGATACTGACCCACAACAAATAAAAAATTATAGACCAATATCCCTGCTAAATGCTGATTATAAAATATTTGATTCAATAATGGCAGAAAGACTAAAAAGATATTTAAACTATTTTATACACTTAGATCAAAATGGATTTCTACCCAAGAGACAAATAAAAAATAATATGAGGATAATATTGAATACTCTGGAATACTATGAAACCCACTCAGAGAAACAAATGGCATTGGTGTTCTTAGATGCACAAAAAGCATTCGATAATGTTTAATTGGCAGTTTATGTTGATGCAACTGGAAGAGATGGGTTTTGGAGACAGGTTCACTAAAGCATTAAAAGCAATATATAACAAGCAAACAGCAAGAGTAATGATAAATGGAGAACTGACAGAAAACTTTAACATTCAAAAAGGAACCAGGCAAGGCTGTCTGCTATCCCCATTATTGTTTGTACTGACTTTGGAAGTTTTGAATAGAAATATTAGGAAAAATGAAGAAATAAAGGTAATGAAAATAAAAAAGGAAGAGTATAAATTACAAGCTTTCTCAGGTGATTTGGTCTTTATATTGAAAGAACCACCAGAAACAGGCCCTAAGTTAATTAGAAATAGAGGAGTTTGGCAAAGTAGCAGGACTGAAAATAAACAAAGAAAAACCAAAAATCTTGGTGAAAAATATGACAGAAAAACAAAACAAAAAAATTAATGGACAAATTAAATATTCAAGTTACAAAAAAAGTGAAATATTTAGGGTTACAAATGACAGCTAGACGTGGAACACTTAAAGAAGATAATTATGAGAGATTATTACAACAGATTGCGATAGACTTGGAAAAATGGAAAAACTTACAACTATCTTTAATAGGTAGAATAGCGATAATTAAAATGAACATATTGCCAAAAATATTATATTTATTCCAGATGATTCCAATAAGACTGAAAAAAATACTTTGATGACTTAAATAAAATGATGTTGAAATTTATCTGGCAAGGGAAAAAGACAAGAATTAAGATAAAACTATTGCAGGATGCAAGGGTGAGAGGGGTTTTTAGATTACCCAATTGGGAACTATACTATCAGGCAACAATATTGATGTGGATGAAGGAATAGATTGTACTGAAAAATGCTAGATTTTTAACACTAGAAGAGCATAATTTACAATTGGGGTGGCATGAATTTTTATGGTATAAAGGAAGTAAGGTACGTGGACATTTTAGGAGTGCTATATTAGGGGTGCTTTATTAACAGTATGGGGGAAAAAATAAGAAACTATCATTATATGAAAATACCAGTCTGGTTATCAAGAATGTTGTATGTATTTGCAAGTACGAATACCAATTTATATTTATCCCTTGTAACTCTAATTCTTGCTTTGTTTTGAGTTCACCCTTTACATTTAAAATTTCTTCATATCTAATAATGTATTCCTTTTTAAAAAGCATATCCACAGCTTTTTAAAAAGAAACACATTATTAGATATTAAGAAATTTTAAATGTAAAGGGTGAACTCAAAACAAAGCAAGAATTAGAGTTACAAAGCATAAATATAAATTGGTATTCGTACTTGCAAATACATACAAGGTATGAAAAAGACATTAAGATGGCTGGGTTTTATAAGGAATTGACTGAATTGGATAAAATACTAACAGGCACTGAAGAGAAGTTGATCAAAAAAATTGTATGGTTATTTATTAGGAGTGAAATTAGAGGAAGAACAAGTAAAAGAATCAATGATTGCATGGGGGAAAATTTTTCGATATGGAATAGATTTGGATAAATGGCAGATATTGTGATTTAAAAACTATAATTAACTATGTCAACGGCCTATAAAGAGAATCTGTATAATATGTTTTACAGGTGGCATTTACCTCCAATGAGAATTGCTAAGATGTTTAAAGATAAGTCAGCAAAGTACTGGAAATGTCAGAAGTCACCAGGATCATACTACCATATGTGGAGGACATGCACAGAAGCTAAAAAGTATTGGACTAGAATACACATGTGGCTGGAGAAAATGATAAAACAGCGTATAGACTTAAAACCAGAGACATTTTTATTGGGAATTTTGCCTGAGGGTTACAACAAAGAGTTAACGTATTTGATTATCAATGTACTAACAGCAGCTAGGATTGTATTTGCACAAAATTGGAAAAATGAGAAAATTCTGATGGATGAGGAAATAATTAAGAAAATAATGGAATGTGCAGAAATGAGTAGATTGACAATGGCAATTAGAGAACAAGAAGAAAAAGATTATTACAAAATTTGGAATTTATTTTATGAATGGCTGGACAGAAGAGTAAGAAATTAAAATATGTAAGTACAGTATAATATATCATTACTGATAAACGAATGAGTTAGAGTAAGGAAATGAATGTGAAATATATCATTGAAAGTTAATAATTATAATGTTAAGGATAATATAATAAGTGATACATGTGATAAAAAAATACTGATTAGAATGATGATAAACATGTATAAGTAAAATATGTATAATATTATGTGCACAAAGATATATGTACCCAACTGACACACTGTTGAACAGAAAGAAGGTTTTATTTGTTTGTTTTTGTTGCTGTTATAAAGATAAAAAACTTTTTTTAAAAAAGAAAATTTAAAAAAAGAACAATTCTCTTTATGAAGAGTGATTGCAGGAACTGGGTAAGTGTAGTCTGGTGAAAAGAAGGACGAGTGGTGACATGATAACAGTATTCCAATATTTGAGGGCTACCACAAAGAAGAGGGAGTCAACCTATCTATCTACTAGAAGGCAGGACAAGAAGCAATGGATGGAAACTAATCAAGGAGACAAGCAACTTAGAACTGGGGAGAAATTTCCTGACAGTGAGAACAAATAATCAGTGGAATGGCTTGCCTTCAGAGTTGTGTGTGCTCCATCACTGAATGTGATGAAAGAAGAGATTGGAAGCCACTTGTCCAGAATGGTATAGGGCAGTGGTGGTGTTGAGGTAATTTCCCCTTAGGAGAATGAGCGCTTACAGGGAGACGTATTTGAGAGAAGTGTTTGAATAATACACACACAGCACACAGATACACTGTACAGTAAATGTAGGGTTTTACTTTCAATAAAGGTTTAAGCAAAGTTCAAAATAGGCAGTCCAAAGTAATTCACAGGTTAAATCAGTCAGTTTTCAATCCAGGGATAATCCAATAACAAAGTCCAGTATCAAAAACAGTTCAGTATCAGACTTACATCAAATCCATGAATATCAGTCAATTAGGAAAAATACTCTCCAACAGAAGAGCAATACTCTCCAACAGAAGGAAAACAGAGAGACTCACTCACACTCTCTTCTGAGACTAAGGCTAAAATAACCCAGGTTTCTGGCTCCATCTTATGGCCGTTTGAGAAACCACACCCAATTACACTTTTATGATTCTCTTAAAGAGACAGTATTAAAATGTCTGTCCTGGTTTATATATTGTCCAACCCAAATAGCTGTTAGGTGACTTATATTCCTAACAGGTGGGATTCAATTTTTTTTACTACCAGTTGCGTGGGTGTGGCTTGGTGGACGTGGCTTGGTGAGCATTGTGTGGCTTGGTGGGCGTGGCAGGGAAGGATACTATAAAATCTCCATTCCCACCCCACTCCAGGGGAAGGATACTGTAAAATTTCCATTCCCTCCCCATCCCACTAACCTGCTTTCCAGCTCTGTTCTCCTGTGCAGGGCAACAAAAGAAGACCCAACCAATCAGCTGGGACTCAAGAGGCAGAGAATAGGTGGGGAGGCAGTCAGAGGTGGTATTTGCCGGTTCTCCAAACTACTCAAAATTTCTGCTACTGGTTCTCTAGAACTGGGCAGAACCTGCTGAATGCCACCTCTGGTATAAGGACTTCTGCTTGTTCAGGGGAGCTCCAGGTCCCTTCCAATTCTGTTATTCTGTTAATCTCAAAACAGCCAAACAGATGGATTTCAAAATACTCTAACAGGACAGTTCTTGGACTGGAGACTACCAGAAAATCCTTATATTTGTATTGCCACTGAGGGCAAACCCAGGCAGTTTGTTTCCCTAAAAGTGGTAGAGAAGCATATTCCAGTATCCCACCAAAAAAAGTTTGACTAATTAAATTACCTTTCTTGTTTGTGATTTCCCTAAACCAGGGTATTTCCAGCTGGAGAGTTCCTAGCCCTCTGCAGCCAAAGGACTCTGGGATTTTTTTCACCTTTTCTTCATTTCTTGTGATTAAAAAAGGAAAGATACAAGTGGTGGTTGGAAAACATGAGAAGGTTGTAATGGGATGACAACTGATTTACAGTGTATGGGAATGTTGTTCAATAAAAGTCTTATTTGGGAGCATCCTCAGAGATTAATGTGTCTGTATCACTCCAATTTGACAATACAGTAGTGTGCTATATTAGCATACTCCAAACCCTCGCAACTGATTGATCCGGATGGACAGCGACCTGGTTGGTCGAAACCCCGGCCGTGATTGGAGCGCTAGGAATCTACTGCGATTGGCTGTGCCGATCGCGGGAGATTCAAAGCACTGCCATTGGCCACCGAGCCGCAAGCCAGCCCTATATGAAGGGCTGCCGCGGCTTGTATTCTTTAGACTGTTGTTATTCTAAATAAAGAGCTGAACTCACTAGAATGGTCTCGCGTCTCATTCGAACCGATCCACCTCAGATCTAACACTGGCGACGAAGGTGGGATCGTGAGACAGGGAGACCATCCAGCACGTGGCGAGACGGCGCGCAGCAACAGGCAGCATGGCCGGCATCAACTCACCACCCGCATCCTTCAACCCTGCTACCGAGGACTGGTAATCCTATACTGATAGGTTCCAAATGTTCCTCGAGAGTAGCAACCTCAAGGATGCCAACGGCCACAAGAAACGAGCCATGTTTCTCACACACTGCGGGCCCGCAGTGTTTAAGATGGCCAAGGCATTGGCCAAGCCAGAGGACGTCAAAACCATGGAATGGGGCGACCTCGAGCCCTTGCTGCGAAACCACTATGCCCCCGTCATGCCCATCCTCATCCGGCAGCACGACTTCTACAGGCGGGATCAACGTGAGGGCGAGGGGCTTGGCGACTTCATGGCGGCGCTACGAGACTTGGGCGGCCTGTGCAAGTTCGCTGACCTAGACGAGGCCCTGCGAGACCGCGTCGTCCTGGGGCTCCGAGACCCCGTTCTCCAGAGCCGCATCATGGCGAAGGGCGACATCTCCCTCGCCGATGCCCTCACCGAAGCAACCGTGGCTGAGGCAGCCAGGAAATCAGCGGCTCAGATGCGACAATCGAGCATCACGCCACGACCAGCGACCAGCGAGACGATCCCGAACCCAGAGAAGCGACCCGAGGCTGACCATCGAGACACAACCACACACCACGGTGACGTCGACTCATTCTCGGAAACAGAGGACGAGGAGGAAGAGATCCACCGCCTGCAAGCAGCACGAGGGCGACGGGAACCCCGAGGTCGTAAGTCGAGGTTCCAGTGCGCCGGCTGTGGAGGCGATCACCCCCGCTCGGACTGCCGTTTCCTCGATGCCATCTGCCGGCAGTGCGAGAAACGGGGGCACATCGCCAAGGTGTGCCAGAATAAAAGACACTACAGCCCGCGACGACGAGATGGCAGCCCCCGACGGCGAGAAAACACCCCCACCAGGCACCCAGATCGCCAGGCGGAGAGCCGCTGGAGCCAAGAGGGTCGGAACAAGCGGCTTAACGAGGTGAGACAAAGGGAGGAAACACACCAGACCGTTGCCACAACCGACGCCAGAAAGGTATACGTGACGGTGAGCATAGAAGACCAGCCATGCGACGTGGAGGTGGACTCCGGGTCCTTCCTCTCCATGGTCTCATGGCGCACCATCAAGCGCCTGGCACCCTCCATCCGCCGCCACAAATTAGAAGACCAAACACTAACCCTCAAAGACTACCAGGGAAACCGCATCCCTGTAGTCGGCAGAGGCCACTTTAAAGTCACCTTCAAGGACCACACCGAAGTGCTATCCCTGACGATCGTTGACCGGGATCGGCCGAGCCTTTTAGGACTACAGTGGTTCGCACCCCTAGGCATCGAAGTAACCGGCATCCACCGCATCGAAGAGGTGGACTGGGAAGCGGCACTCGTGGAGGACTTCCGGGAAGTCTTCGACGACAGCCTAGGCAAATACCGGAGTTCCCCTATCTCCTTCAATATAGACCCGAGCATCGCACCAATCCGCCTTAAGCCCAGATGAGTGCCATTTGCACTCAAGCCCAAGATCGATGAGCAGCTAGATAAGCTCATCGCGCAAGGGGTACTGGATCATGCCAGGTGGGGGACCCCCATAGTCACCCCCATCAAGCCAGATGGGTCTGTAAGAATCTGTGGGGACTATAAGGCCACCCTAAACCACGCGCTCCAACAAAGCGCATACCCCGTCCCAGTAGTACAGCACCTTCTGCACTCACTGGGGGGAGGCCGGATTTTCGCAAAGCTCGACCTGGCGCAAGCCTACCAGCAACTGCCGGTCGACGCCACAACCGCCGAAGCCCAGACCGCCGAAGCCCACACCAAGGGGCACATGTACCTTATCACAGTAGATGCTTACTCCAACTGGCTGGAAGTAAGCACCATGAAATCAACCACAACGGAGGTGGTAATAAAGAAACTGGGCAAACTCTTTGCCACACACGGCCTGCCAGATATAATAGTGTCGGACAACAGGCCCCAGTTCACCGCACTAGCATTTGAACAATTTCTGGCAGGCCAGGGCATACGCCATGCGTTAACCACGCCAGCAAACCCGGCGGCGAACGGACGGGCAGAACGCATGGTCCAATACACAAAAAAAAGCCATCCAGAAAATAGAAGCAACCAACATACAAGACAAAATCAATAAAATGCTCCTCATCCAACATATTACACCTAGCGCAACCACAAATAGAAGCCCGGCAGAACTAATGATGGGCAGAAAACTACGGTCAATGCTAGATAGAATGCACCCCACATACACCCCTGACAAACCCCCGGGCTCCTCCAGCAAACACAGAAAATTCAACATAGGGGACGCCGTATACGCGAAAAACCTGTCAGGGGAACCACTCTGGATACCAGCAACGATCACCCAAATAACCGGCCCCTTATCATACTGATTAGAAACAAGCGACGGGAAAAACTGGAAACGGCACATTAACCAACTAAGGTCTAGAATAGCCAACAACCATACACCCGAGCAAGAAATTAGAAGGGGGGGGAAACGGCAAGCGTTAAAGAAGGAGGGACCCCCCCAGTGCAAGCTGAACACCCCCCACCCGGAACAAATAAACCTCAAATAAACCGGTCGTACTCACCAGTAAACGCAGGACCAACAGAACAGGCAACCCCAAATCGTCACCGGGAAGGAGCAGCCAGGCCAGTTCAACCAGCCCGGAAAGATCCGGCGGGAACAACGGAAACGGCAGCTCAACCAGCCGGGGTAGACCGGGAGGGAGCTACCAAGAAAGGCCCAGCCCAACCTTCCAGGCGGTTCCATCCCTGGGAACCGGAGCGACAGAGAAGCCCTCCGAACCGGTCGACAACCACACAGGAACTGAACCGCGCAGGTCAACTAGATGGGTATAAAGCCCCGCCTACCTGCGCGACTACGTCACGACGCACCGACAGACGAAACCAAGAGGGGAGGGGTGTGCTATATTAGCATACTCCAAACCCTTGCAACTGATTGGTCCAGACGGACAGCGACCTGATTGGTCGAAACCCCGGCCGTGATTGGAGCGCTAGGAATCTACCGCGATTGGCTGTGCCAATCGCAGGAGATTCAAAGCGCTGCCATTGGCCGCCGAGCCGCAAGCCAGCCCTATATGAAGGGCTGCCGCGGCTTGTATTCTTTAGACTGTTCTTATTCCAAATAAAGAGCTGAACTCACTAGAATGGTCTCGCGTCTCATTCGAACCGATCCAGCTCAGATCTAACAAGTAGTAGCTTGCCTGCCATTTTCCACCCCAGGGGACTGACAGTAAATAGGCTAGTTTTTAGCCCATTTGCAATGCAATCTCTTCCTTGCAGTCTATGAGTAGCCAGGAAAAGGAAGGGACATCATTTGACCGGCTTAACATTGTAAAGTTAGGAAACATTGTAAAGTTAGGCAATATGTTCATAGATCACTACTGTTTAGGAAAGTACATTTCAACTCTCTTTCCTTTATAAAGGTAAACAAGCCTGCTAGGTGACTTCATAGCAGACATGCAACTGGGCAATACCCTGCCATTACAAATGCACTTACCAAGAGAGAGACTGATTATAGTGAGAAGAGACGTCAGTGACATAACCTCCCTCCTCCACCCCAGATCTTTCCTGTTCCAAAGCACCTTTATCAGAAAAACAATTGGCACCTTCCTGCTGGTTTTGCTCAGGCCATAAAAAAGAATTTCCATGATTCAAGGCACGAGGAAAGGGCCAATCTATAGTCACCCCACATTACTGCAAGTATTTGGTTTTAATAAAAGATATTTAGAGGCAATCTTATCTATCCTAAGAAAGAAAGGGAGGCAATGAAATAAAGAGGCATGTATTTTCACAGTGAAAATCAGTATCCATCTGGAGAAGCTGACAACCAACCTTTAGTTTGAGGAGAATGTCCACTGAATTAAAGGCAATAAAACACCACATGACAACTGAACATCTCTCATTGGGGAAAATAATCTGTTGAGATCATCACTTTGTTGACCTTTCTTTGGAGCCCTGCTGAAGGTTAATTCCTAAAAGTGCTACTGTTGCCCAAACATAATTACTAATTAAAGTCATCTCACAAATTCCTTCAAAAGGCTAATATTAGCTTTTTCTTCTCAGGGAACAGGCAGATAGGCACATTCCTGCCTTCATCCCAGGAATATAACAGGGATTGTATTCCCATTTCCAGTGTAAAGACACCTTTGCCAGTAGGTAAATAGAAATTATAACAAAGCATCTCACTCTATGGTGGTTTCAAAGGGAGAACAGAGGCATAATTTTCTCCTACTAAAAACAAGAGAACCTAAAGGGCCTATAGCAATTATGGCTAGTGCTTTTCTAATGGGCTCCCACATCATCATGCTGCCCAACAAAACCTGTTTTACAAAGCATTAGGATTTTTTTTAAAAAACAACAACCAATGGTTACAAAAGATGTAATTCCAGCAGTGTAAGATTTTCAGGTTGCATTACCTACCTACTGCTCTAAAAACACACGCACACAAACTCACTCTAATTATATAGAGAGTGACTGAGCTGGAAGAAAAATATAAGTATGAGTCTTTCTTTCCAATATTTTTTCCTTTTTCCTTTCCTCATACCATTATGTTTTTTATAATTGTTATTTCATTTTTTGCATATCTTCTCGAAGATTCAAACATTTCTCATTTATTGTCTACTAACAGAATAAAAAGGAAAATATAAAAAAATATAACTTTTTCTAAACCTATTGCTAGTTTATTTCTAATTATTTTTGAGAACTTTCCCACAAAGATATTACTTAATATCTATCCCCCTTGCCCCAATATCAAGATGGGCAGCTTACCATTTCTTGAGGAACAGTCCTACAACAAAGCATCCATCTAGAAATGGAGCCAGCTCTCCTCTGTGTCACATGGTGGAGAAGCCCAATGTGGACTTGTGACCTACAGGACTCCAAGTGCCCATCTCTGCCCTGATTACAAATGCTTAGTATTGGAATTTTAAAACAAATATTTGAAGGGTTGACTCTGGCTGTTCAAGAGCAAAACATTTGAACTAATGCAGTCAAGGCCAGAACTGAAAAATAATCAAATGTTTCAAAGTGCAGATTATACAAAAAAGCAGAAGAAAACAGTAGATTAAATACTCAGCTTGTGCAAGAAGATTGTACAAACTGATTATAAACAATGACATGATACAGTTTCCAAAATTATTCACTGAAACATCTGCAAGATTTATCATGTCCCAGTAATGAAAACTGGTGAAAAAGTAGCTGAAAATGAGCAGGTAAAAATATTGTGGGATAACACACTAGATTTAACTGTGGTTAAAAATAGATAAGTGTGAATAATTGATGTGGTAAAATAAAAGGCAAAGAATTGGAGAAGATCACAAAGTATGAAGATCTGAAAACTGAAGTTGAAAAATTATGGTACAAACTAGCCATGGTGGTCCCAGTAGTTATCAGTACACTAGATATCCCAAAAGATGCTTTTTCAAAAGACAACTGGACTTTGTTTTTCCTTAAAAGACATTTCATTTTCCAAGAAGCTTCTTCAGTTCTGAGGAAACTTCTTGAATAAGAAGTGAAACGTCTTCAAGGAAAAACAAAGAAAGTCCAGTTGCATTTTGAAAAAGAACCTTTGGGATAACCATGACCTAGATGACTGAGAATCTACATAGACAGTACATTAGATGCCATACCAACAAATCTCAGACAGCACTTAGAAAATCTGTGCACTAATAAAATTTCTATTACTCAATTTCAAAAGGCATACTGCTTAGATCTGCATATATACTACAAAGATATATTATGACATTTTTGGTTCTTGGGAAGAACTTGATGCATATGAACCTGATTGGGCTATATTTTCTAACTTAAAGTTCTAATTCTGAGAGGAATACCTCAGAAAAAGAATACCCATGTCTGAAATATTCCTGCCTTCTCTGGTATCCAACTCTAGCTAAATGCCCTACCATTGACATGATTTCAGAGCACTACAGTAGAAATAGCAACAGGTATGTATTGCCTTGATTTTATAGTATCATCAAGTCACAGGAGCTAAAGCAGAATGAGAGGAGCACAAGGTGAATGAGATGGTAATATGTGGACAGAAAAGATGGAGACAGATGCAGGATTAGAGTCTTGAACATGTGCTTTCTGCAATTGTCACTGTGTGATATTTTGTTCATGGCCATTTGTGATGTGTGCATATAAAATTAATGAGTACATTCTTCAGCAGGGCTAGAAAAAAAGAATAAGTACATTCTTTTGTGATACAGCAACCATAAGGCATGAGGACATTTCACGCCATGACCAAAACACCAGCAAGAAGGCTATTTAAATTGAGGAAATGTAATGGCAGAACAGATCCTATTGTTCCAACCTAAATTAGCCTTCATTTTCACAGATATTTCAGTTCACAGTTAGCACACTCCTACAAATAAGCAAGATAATGAAAGGTAGTCCAAAATAGTCATCAGTAGTGGACAATTACAATTAAATAGTGTTTTATAGTACCAGTTAACAATATGTCCTCTATGTTACAAATTATGATTACATGACTTTTATACAGATGTTGTATCACTGCTGCTATTATATATACAACAAAAAGGATTTAAGAGTTGTTTACTAAGTTTGCCTATGAAATTAATCACTAGGCAGCTCTGAGTTCAGGCAGTGGGAAATTAGGGTCAGAGCAGGTTGGGCAACAACTCATTGGGAGGGGGAAACTGAGTACCTCTGTCTTTGCAGAAATTTTGTGAATCTTGAAAATTCTGCGTGCTTATTGCTTTAGGGTGAGCCACAGTCAATCCATTGAGCTGCCTTGGAATTGTTTCTGATGAGTGCAGAATCCTCAAATTGGAACCTCAGGTCCTGCTGCTAATAAAGGGGAAACTTCTGAGTAAGACATTGATAGTACCTAAGAGAGGTGAGAGAGAGAGAAAAAAAGCAGAGATATCACTCCATCCTTGATTGTTGCATTCTCTGTATGGCTACAACTCTGAATACATTTGATGAATGATGTTTGCAGGTTTTTGAACAGGATTGCTATTGTTTTGTATCCTTCTGATATGGGTTTATACTTTATCTATCTCTTCAGATTATCTTTGTGCTTGAGGGGATGATGCTAAATACATCAGCAAATCTTTGCAGAACAGTTACATAGAATGCTCTGGGCAATCATGCATGCATTTCTGTTGCCCATTTTGTGTAACCGTGCCCTATTGATCTGAGGAAGGGGGCAACTCTCCCCACATAGCACTAGTGCCAGCAATCACACATATCTTGTGTCAAAAACGTGGGAGAAAAGTACCCGAAAATGTTGTTGTAAATTCAGAAGGTCGGGCTCATAGAGACGAGAGACTCAGATTAAGTGAACAACAGCTCTTTATTTAACAAGCTAGATCTGAGCAACAACAGTGCTCGCGGTGGCTCTTCTTATAGAGCTCGCCGCGGCTAGGCGGCCAATGACATCGCTTTGAGTTTCCTGTGATTGGTTTCATCCAATCGCGGTAGACTCCTAGCGAGCCAATCACAGCCGTCCTGACTGTCCAATCACGTAGCGGTCTCAGTGGACCAATAGGAATGCAGGGTTTCAAGCCTGCTAATATGGAACAGTTGTTCTTCTCTTTCTTAGTAGAGTGGGCTTCTCCCAATCTAAGGGCAACCCTAGCTCTCGCAACATGACAATAACCTTGCCCTTTCCTTTTGGCTGGCCACAAATAGTACTGATTGGGGGGATTAAAAGTGAAAGAATCCAGGTTGGTTTTCAGCATTCCAGAATGGCACTGGGAGACAATTTGATGTAGTGGTTAAGCTACCAGGGTAGAAACCAGGGGAGTGTGAGCCTGTCAGGCAACAGAACTTTTCCCATTCAATCAACAAGAATGAACTTCTGAAAACCAAACGTATCAAAAGGAATCCTTTATTGAGATGAGACAATTCATATAGGGATAAAAAGCTGCATCTAACGTGCCTTGGGCATGCAGGGATAGATAAGGGAGTTTAAGACCCCTCCCCTTCTCTTGATGTGTATTTAGTAAAACAAAGAGCCAACATATTTATTCCACCCCCCCTTCTGAGAACGATCTTTTTTGAGGTTCCCAGGAGACATCTCCCAGCAGGAATTTTTATGGTCTCTTCATCTTGTGGCTGTCTCTTTCAGAGGTGACAGGTTTCCAGGCATCTGGTTTCTGTCCCTCCATAGTATATCATAGGTTATCCAAATTCAATATAAGATTTAATATATCCATGTTACATCCTGAGCCAAGGAAGAGCCAATCCTGTCTTGGGAATGAAGCCAGCTGGGTGACTTTGAGCCAGTCACACTTCCTCAGCCCTGGGAAGAAGACAAGAACAAATCACTTCCAAAAATGTTGCCAAGAAAAGTGCAGGAACTATACCAGATAGTTGCCAGGAGTCAATGCTGACTCAAAGGCACCATTAAAAAAATATATTAGCCAGAGCTGAGGTAAATGCAGAGCTGAAATAATTGCAAAGCTGACTTCAAAACATTTGGAGAAATTGGGGAGTAGAAACAAAGGCACGTGTAAGAGGCCCTAAGCCTTCTTAAAGTGGGGGCATTGGTCTGCAAAAACTGACTGGACTGGCTGAATATCCCTACTTCCTTAGGAAAAACATATCTACTACCAGATGCCTTTTTTGCAGCATGTAGCTTTATCTGGACAGTGACATGAAGAAAAAATGTTTTATTATGATAATGTTTGCTTGTCTTTCATCATAAGTGAGCTACTGATTCTTCCATTCTTCTTCTCTTTTTAAATTAAAAAATATTCCATTCTGGGTTATTTATATATTATACGGCTTTGTTCATGTGCAGATTAATGCCATTATATGGTATCTGCAGGCTGCATTCAGCGTAAAATTCTTAGAAAGAAAAATGGCTGAAGCAAAGAAGTATGGATGAGAAACATTTTTCTCTTTTTCCTTCCCTTCCCCACCTCCCATATAGATGTTTTTACTGCACAGAGCTCCCTGGGCTGTGAGACAGCTGGCTGATTAATCAAGTAAGACAGTGGGGGTTTTTATATAAAAATCAATTAAGAAAATAGACAGGACAAGACTTGATAGAAGAAGCCTCCCTTGAGGTGGCAGAGGTCTAGTGTGGCTGACAGAACAGGCACATGTTCCATGAAAGAGAAAATTCAGTTTTCCTAAAGAAACAAGCAAACAAAAGAAGGGCAACTAGAATGTTTTGATATTATGGTGTTCAGTAACAACTGGGTGAGCAATTACTAAAAGAGAATAATCTGCTAAAACAGAACTATGTCCTCTTGGAATTCAATTAGTGAAATTTCTTTTTCTGCTTCTTCCTCCCCTCTGAAAAATTATGTGTAAAATGATTCAGCTTTCTCAATTGAGTCAATTCTATATCTCTGTTCTTGCCATGTGAACATTAAACCTTCTGGAATCAGCCATCTATAATTCACCTCTTTTTTAAGTAACAATTTGGTCAAGAATCGGTATTCTCTTCTCATCTCTCTCACTCTTCTGGGTACTTGTTTCAAGACCGCAATCTCCTTATCTTTGTATTTCAATGTTTTCTCTCTTGCCACTTGCAATATTTGCATTTTAATGGCTTTCTTTGTAAATCTGATATGAACTTCTCTTGGTAAGCTATTTCTCATCGCATATCTTGTGAAGACTCGGTAAACCTCATCTATTCCATCCATCATCTTCTCTTCAGTTATTTCCAAGGCGTCAGCCAATATTCTATCATTATCTCAGCTAGATTTTGTCCTTTTTCTTCCTCTATGTTTTGGAATCTAAGATAAAATTCTGATCTGTCCATCTCCCATCTCAGCATACCACTTTTATCTTGTTCAACCACAATTAATCTATTATCAATGTCTCCAATCTTCTTGTCTCTTTGTTTATCTTCTTCTTCAATTTTTTGGAGTCTCTTATCATACTTCATCATCATTTGTTGGATGTTCTCCACTTTTTCATCGGTTTTCCCTGTTCTTTGTTCAATGTTCTCTGTTCTTTGTTCAATGCTCTCTATTCTCTTTTCAATATTCTCTTATCTTGTTTGAATATTTTGAATTCCTTGCATAATCATCTGCAGGGTCACTTTTTCTTGTTCTTTTTCTTGCCTTAATATTGTCTGTATTGAACGTTGTCCTCCAGATGGTGGAGAGGAAGAAGTGGAAGTTGAAGAACCAGGAGCTGTTAATTTCCTACCCATTTTGAGGAGTTCAAAATCTTCAGGTTCTTCTAGACCTTGATCCAGTTAAAAATAACCAATTGCAGTTCCAAATAAAAATAGTAGGAAAAAAGAAGCCAAATAGTAATAATAATGGAAAAAGAAGAAAAAAATTCTTCAGGTTCTTGTATACCTTAATCCAATCGGTTGGTTAGATGACAATAAAAATTCAAAAATAAAGGAAAAGACCATAAACACACAAAAAAGAAAAAATTGTAAAATCCTAAAAAAGGCGAAAAAATGAAGAAAAAGGCTAAAAAAAAGAAAGGAAAAATTCTTCAGGTTCTTCAACACCTTAATCCAATTAAGAGGTCTCAAATATAAAAGGATGCATAAAAATAAACAAAAAAAACCCCAATATGGAAGGTAGATGGAAAGAAAAACAATCCAGGAAGGGAGAGAGAAGAAAAAGGCTACTCCCTTAAAAAGAAAAGGAAGGGAAACATTGATACTAAAACTTTTCCTTTAAAATAAAAAGCAGAGGTAGAAATTTAACTTCCAAAGACAAGGGAAAAAAACAAAAAACAAAGACAAGTTCCAGAGAGCCAAAAATCCAAATGGCTATTACAAAAAAAAGTAAACTGATGAGGAGGGGCAGCACAGCTTAAAAAGAATAAAAAGAGCACACTGCACACAGAACTATGTGTATTTGTATGTGTGAAAGAGGAAGTTTATTTATTATACATTTTTGTCACCCAAACAGCATGCAAATGTAGACAGCTAATAGTTAATAAAATAATCCCAATAAACAGTAAACATGTACATTTAAAAAACCCCAAAACATGCCAGAAACAGGCTTAGCAATAGCCAGGTCCAAAACTCAGGGGAAAAGCCTTATGAAATGCTGGCAAGGCCAGGGCCATCCAAATCTCAGGGGTGGGAGGGGGCTTTTTCTTAAGGCAGACACCTCCACAGATAAGGCACACCTCCTGGGTCTCATTAGATGATCTTAATTGATGGAGGGGATCTGGAGTACATCCACCCTGACAGACACACTGGAATTCTGCCAAGCCTAATGCTAAATATTCTAGCCCTATTCTAGGAAGGAATGTATAGCTGATCACAAGCAACTTGAACTGCAACCTGAAGTCCAATCTTTTTTTAATAGCAATAGCATTTAGACTTATATACTGCTTCACATTGCTTTACCCCCCCCCCCTCTAAGCAGTTTAGAGTTAGCATATTGCCCACAACAATCTGGGTCCTCATTTTACCCACCTCAGAAGAATGGAAGGCTGAGTCAACCAATAAAATACATATCTGAAGATTCTGAGAGCAGTGTCTTCTTTGGCTTCCATTTCTTGAAAAATCAAACAATGAATCTTCTGGAATAAAATAAAAACTACTTTGGAAATCTCACTGAGTTTCCAAAGTAATACCAGACCAGGCTGGATGGAGGAATTGCTGTTGAAGAAAATTTTCAAAAGGGGTATTGGGATCACTGAACCATTTTGCATTCTGACTCCAGTTTCCTGTCTCATACTAGTCTGAAACAACAGTCCCAACTTGATCAATAGGGTGGGAATTATTAAATAGGTATCCAAAGTCTCTTCGATTATGCACCAGGATTGCTACTGACCTACCCAATTCTCTCTAACATTGAAGTTTCAAAATCTGAGGGATTAAGGGCTGAGGTTTTGGGGAGAAGGCTCATTTGGGTTAAATTATACCTTTCAAGGCTGGAAATTCCTTTCTGCAGTGAAGGGGGAATACAATACTATTTCATGACTTCGATTCTGGAACAATCCTGCCAAGTTCTATAGATTGCAGTCTAGTAACTGATTGTTATATTTATGTCTCTCTCTGCTTCTCCTAATTGGTTCCAAGCATACACCATTTTATTTTTCTGTCAATTAACATCTTTCATATTCCATGGAGCATCATATCTGTCAGCTGAGAAGATGAAATTATATTTCTTCTACATATTCACTAAGATAATTTAGGGGACTTTTGGGACCCTGTTTTGGGGGTTTCACTGAGATAGAAGCATAAGATAAACTGGATCATCCAAGCTGCACTGCAGCACCATGAGATGCCATGAAGTGGAGGTTGCAACAATTTTTTCCCTGATCCTCTGCAGAGCATTTCAGGGATTTACACAAAAAGGAAGGCAAGGATGGATGATAATAAAACTTGTCTCTATCTAGGGAAAGCCCTCAAAATCCTCTACAGTAGATATCTGTCCATCTGCTCATGTGAACACACAGAGAGGAGAGGGAGAGAAAGAAAAAAACCAAATGATATTAAAGATGATCCAATACAACCTATAGTTTGACATCCTGTTTATTATTAGACTGTTACTTCATAGCTCTCAGTACTGTATGATAAGTGAAAAAATGCTTCATGATAACTATCAAATATTGTCAAAAATCAATGATCAGATAATCAAGTAGCACTAACATCAAATATAATGGAGTGCTGAAAAAAAGATATCAAGTGTCAAATCCCGGAAGGTTCTACATTTTAAAAGATTGCAAAATAGATTTCTAGGGCAATAAAACCCTCTTAGCTGTATTGAATGATGGGATCAGGCTGAGCACTTTGGTAATGATTTGGATTTGGTGACCAACTTTTCAGATCCTAAAATGGCTATTATTTACTGCAAGAACAATACTCCATATTTCAGTACACATCAGATAGTACATGTTCAAAAGCTTAGGTCATATTACTTGGATAGGAGATTCAGGTGTAAGCTAAAATGGTAGGTTAAAAATATTTCTTAAAGAAAAGGATCTTGTGGGATGTGTTATGAATACTTTGTGAATGAATCCCAAATAATAGTGCCTCAGTAAGCAAAACCTGTGAATGGGGCCAGAGCCAGAGTCTTAGAGCAAGCAGAGTGTCATGGCTAGAATATTGCTGTTACTAGTGGCCCCAAGGTTCAACTCTTGACACTCCATCAATAATCCACCATTGTCTCTTAACCTATCTTGCACAGCTGAATCAATTGAGTAAAACATAATGAATGTAATAAATAGAATAATCATCCTAAGGACCCAAAACATAATGAAGCAGCATCTGCAGAAAATCGCCATGATGACAAAATTAGGACATACATGCAAAACATCATCATCAGGTACATGCATTCTGATACCCAATGCATGTGTCAGATCCATGTATCTGCCATTCTTCAATGTAAGAAGAAGGGGAGGGAGTTGGTACAAGTAATCCTTTTTGATGTAACCTGAATATGTTAAGCCTTGTATTGAATCTGTATAACTTGCACATGATATATGACTAGAGCCAGATGCCTGGAACCTTGTCACCTCTTGGAGAGATAGCAAGAGGAGAAGAAATCATAAAAATTCCAGCTCTGAAAGGAACTGCCTGAGAAACTTTTAACAAGTGTCTTGTTTAGCAGCAGAAATTTAGGGCTCAGTTGTGATTTGTAAGTCAAGGACTATCTGTATTGGAATATTTCTCACTACATAGTTTCAGACTGTAAAATTTGAGAGAAACCCCTTCAGGCCTACTGATTTGGTCAGTAGAATCCACAGCAACCCTCTCTGTGGACAACAGGGAAGGCAGCAGCAGAACTCTGATGGCCAAAGAAGTTCAGTGGGACTAAAAGTTTTGTTAGACTTCTGCATTCCCTGCATGTCAGGGAATGTATGTGTCTGTCATTCGGAGACCGTTACATAGCTATTACATTTATATTTCTGCAAATGCTAACTTTCTGGCTAGGGAGCACTCAAACAAAGAAGCACCAAAAACATAGAAGATGGCAGGAAACTGATGAACTTGTTTTGCAGTTGCTTCCATGTTTCTTTGAATCTGTCTGAGTCTTCCTCCAAAGTTCTTTCAATTTCCCTCCATGAATTGGTTGTAACCTTCTCGTTTTTGTACATCATACAAATGTTTATATCTCCTCACTTCATCTCCTCTAGTACTCCATTTTGTCCCTTGAATATACCTTGCCTTTGACCCAAATTCCAACAAGAATGCAGGAAATCTCCATACAACATGTAGTTGAGATTTGGGTGGTGTGCATGTTGGTCCATTTACGATTATCTTCAAACTACGCTTACCCATCAAAACTTTTGAAGTCTGTGTATGCATTGACACCTCTTTACGGTTGCAGACAAGTCTAAATCAAACATTAACCTATGTCATCTGTGGAATGAGTTGAGGCAGGACATTTCCTTGGAAGCCACCAATGCCAACCTTAGCACTTTGAGTAACTAGTGGTAGTAATATAGCTTTAGTTCCAAAAAGAAGAATATTTGTAGCTCAGGGTTGAACTGAGGGGTCCTTGGTGCTCTCTGAGCTTGGATGTTTTCTTGCAGATGTTTCATTACCTAAACTAGGCAACATCATAGGTGCTAGTAAATTGTGGGATTTGCTTTTAGTTTATATTCTAGTGGCCAAGGACCCCTCATGATCCTGTTTGCCCAGGCTGGAACCAGTGACTCTTGTCAGCAATAGCACTTAAACTTATATACCACTTTATAGTGCTTTACAGTCCTCTCTAAGGGGTTTACAGAGTCAGTATATTGCCCCCAACAATTTGGGTCCTCATTTTACCCACCTCTGAAGGATGGAAGGCTGAGTCAACCTTGAGCCTGGTAGGATTTGATCTGCCAAATTGCAGGCAACTGGCTGCAGTAAAGGTAGCTTGCAGTACTGTACTCTAACCACTGTACCACCAAGGCTCTAATGTCTTGCACCTTCTTATACTGTGTTTGAACTTGACAAGTGGTCAGGCTGAGTAGGTCTGCTCTTAGGGGCAACCCTATAATCAGCTGTGACCAACAGAAGCTAGTTGTCCTTCCAGGAGTGGGGCTTTGGCAGCAGCTCTTCCTCCAATCAGTTTGTCTGCTGATGTGGGGAAGTGTTCTGATTTCATCATCCTCAGGCAGTTGATTAGAAGTGATGGTGGGTTCTCACATCTCAAGCCTTCATTCGCATTAGATTTGGGTACAACAGAAATAGACTCATTAACCATTCCAGTTTCAAAATAAGATTGTTGCTCATGGATCTTCCATCAGCTCTTTGTTGCAGACACTTTTGTTATATACACCTCTGTGTACTTACATTCCTCCTCATATCTGTCAGTAGTAATCTATTTTTGCAACATATTTCCTTTATCTCAGTAAAACTTTAAAAATTAAGCTGAAGAAGGAAATGGAAAAGAAGAAGATGGCACGAAGCCCCGCATTCATGGTAGAAACTGTTACATGTGCCTTGGTTTATGATCACTTCTTACCATAACTAAAGACCAAATAGGTTTCCTTGCAAACGAGTCAGATTTCTTTCTCCTCTCGGGGGTGATGAGCGGATTTTACCGCTAAAGGGTGCACTCTGTTTTCGTGTTTGTTCGCACGCATGCTTGCTTATGGGTGTGAACAGGGTGCGGGTCTGAGCGTTTGGCAGCCAGCTACTTGCTGGGGAATCTTCCCTTCATGAGATACTGTTAGGTTTGTCTTCCTGACCGAGAAATGAGTTGCTTTAAGGACAAATATAATACAGTAAAAGTAATGCATTAATAATTTAGAGCCTCAAGAAAAAACCCAGGCTTGTTTAGAATATTTTATGAGGAGTTTATTCCCAATAATTGAAAAGAAGGGCTTTAGCATATTACTTAACAAAATCTGGAAAAGGGACTGTTAGCATCAGGGATCTAACAGGCTTTCCCTTCTGTTTAAGATCAGGTAAATGGTGAAGTAGGATCTACTTAGTTTTATTTTTACCAATTAAATACAGAAGAAGAGTTTGGGGGTAGGAATTTGCGAGGGAAGCCTATCTCTCAACTCCTTTCTGCCCACAAATATTTTTACACACAAATAGTGTTTAAATAACTGCACTAGGAAAGTGAGGTGTTTGTGTTTTCTAAAGCTTTTGAAACAACTTATTAAATGCAGACCAATAGGGAATCCTTTTTGTGCTTAAAATGTTAACTCTTTCTGGAAAGGCACTGCAGATTCATGTTACCAGGCCTTTCTCCTTAAGGTGTGGGTGCTGATGGAGCTATTTGCCTGCCTACTCTGTTATCTTTAAGCAGGAGATAAATTGTGCAACCTTACAGCTTGGAGCCTCACATTTTGAAGGGCCTCTGAAAATAAACAAGATTGAGCAATTTTAAGCTTTGCATTTTCATTTATCATTGGTAATTCAAACATGAGTATAGAAAGATGCTTGTTTTCCTTACATTATTCATTTTTCATTGCATTTTGCCACCTAAATTAAAGCTTTATTATTTCTATTTTATAATTCCTTTTTGTGGAATAAGTCAGCATGACTTCTAACATGCACCTTAAATTTTGTTGTCAGAAATACAGATAGTTCTCGATTTAACGACTACAATTGACCCCAGAATTTATGGTGCTAAGGGAGAAATTTGAGTTTTGTTCCATTTTACAACTTTTCTTGCCACGTTTGTTAAGTGAATCATTGCAGTTGTTAAATTAGTAACCTGGTTCTTAAGTGAATCTGGCTTCTCTCCATTGACTTTGCTTGACAGTTGTTCACAAAATATGATCACATGACCCTGGGACACTGCAACTGTCATATATATAAACCTATTGTCAAGCAGCTGAATGTAAATCACATGACAATAGGGATGCTGCAATGGTCATAAGTGTGAAAAATGGTCATGTCACTTTTTTCATTGCTTTGTAACTTTGAATGGTCACTAAACACACTGTTGTAAATCAAGGACTACCTGAAAATGTAAAGCAGAAACTGCAGGCTGTAATTTGATTCACAAAATGTTTTGTGTATGCTCCATCCAACCTGGACCCAGGGAGACTGCGGAGGAACCACAAAAGCCATCTACCCTGCTTGAATATCTTCTTGCCTTAGGAGAATATTCTAAAATATGTTCTGTTCACAGGTCTCCTAGCATACGCTTCATCTTTTATCTTCACCTCAGGAGCTAAGTATGTATTCTCCTGAGGTACCCCCAAATACTTTAAGATACATAGCAGAGGCACTTCCTTTCCTTGGGAGGAACTCAAAGGTGTTGTTGTAGCCTGATTCTAGTTGGCAGCACATTTCCATTTTAAAATTGGCCTAAATGAAAATAGCCTTTTAAAAGGATTTCCGTACTTGGTTTGTGTTATGAACTAACATAAACATATTTTAATAAAGCTTGACAACCTTGATAGAAAAGCAGGCTCGTAATACTGCACTTTTGATTGGCCCGTGGATAGCGAGCTGGGATTGGTCCTTACGGAGCAACCTGATTGGCTATTAGCGGAACGTCTCTCATTGGGTACAATTTAAACGTTTTAACGTAAGTCATTGGTTAATGGGACAGCAGCCAGCCCTATAAAAGAGCTGCTGCTGCCCAGGGTTTTTGCTCTGTTCCTGATCGTTAATAAAGAGTTGAAGTTCACTGTTCACTGCCTCGTCTCCGTTCCTTGCGCCCATGCCCAGAATATAACAGTTTGACAGAGTAGTAGCACTGGGACATTATACTTGACTTCCCTCCCTACTCTGAGCATTCTGGTTACACACTTTAACCTTTGAATAAGTGCCTGTAATTAGATGGCAAAGCAGGAGATGAATAAACAGTGGTGTGGCTATTTAGATGCAGTAATGCATAGGGAAAGTGATTACACGCAGCCCAGAGCTACCACTCCTGTACTTGCTGCATATATTCATAGACCAATTATAAGCATCAGGAAAGTGAAATTAAAGGGCACTAAAAATCTCTTAAACGCAGACCTTTATTATTTTGCCCTGAAAAGGTCTGCAAAAAGCGACTGGCTCCTGGAGTAACAGAGCAAAAAGTAATGATTTGCAAATGGTTAAGAATCAAGAAAAAGCCAGGAAAAAAAATCAGTCATGTCATATGTTGATGTATAGAAGCCCATTATATCCTCAGCACCTCCACAGTTCTACTTTTTCTTGCTCTATCATAGTGGGAAGAATAATCTACCTGCCCACTGTTAGCTGTATCTTCATTCATCCTACCTATAAGGGGGGAGGGAGTAAAATGCATAGGCTGCACAATAAGGGGAACATGTTATTTATATAATTCAGATTTGTAATAGGTGTAATATTAAAGAGCAGAGCTTTCTGGGTGCAGTTAAAGGTGCTCAATGGTGGGCTGCTGGATGTCGGCAAGGTTCAGGCGAACTCCTTGCTGTGATCTCTAGCTGGGCCTGCCCACCTGCCCTTGTGCTATGCTTTCCCTAAATAACTAACTTTTCCCCTGCGCTACCCTGCTGTAATCACCAGAGCTGCCTGAGTTGATTAGCTGCCTGTTTGAAGCTGAGTTGAAGCCCCAAAGTGGCACGTGCAAGCAAAGCGAACTCATGACCAGTGAACCCCGTGTCAATGAAAGTGCAGCCCACCTCTGAAGGTGCTAATCATCACCTTTAACATTCCCATGGTTTAAAACAGGGATGTCAAACTTGATTCATTGAAGGCCACATCAGGGATGTGTTTGACCTCGGGCTGGGGTGGGCGTGACCAGGGTGGGTGTGGCCAGCTTGATGTCACATGTATTGTGGCCCCTATAGTGGCCTGAGTGCTCTATCAGCAAAAATGGGCTCCCAAACTCCAGTTTTGGGCCACGACGGCCTCTTGCAGCCCTCTGCCAGTGAAAACGGAGCTTGGGGGGCTACCCTCCAGCTCCATTTTCCTGACAGAGGGCTGCAGGAGGCTGTCATGGCTGAAAACAGTACCTGGGCGGGCCACGCACGGCCTTCCCGAGCTCTGTTTTTGCTGGCAGAGGCACTGCAGGCCAGTACTTTTCTGTTTCCAGAGCAACCCCTGGTTTAGAACCTAAATATCTAGTAGCCACTTTTTAGCCCATCCTTTGATGTCTGGAGCAGAAGGCTCCCACTATGGTGCTACCCTTAGGACAGGCCTGTCAAACTGGTGGCCTGTGGGCCAGATACGTCACACATAGGCCACGCCCATCCCAGCTCCGCAAAGACAAAAAACATTGTGATACATTACAATACAGCCTGTGACGTGATCAAGTTTGACACCCATGCCTTAGGACATGTAATTTGGAACCTGGATTTGGCCTTCTTTGTTGCTGTCTCTCTTCTCCTCATACCAGGTAACCCTCAAGAAAGTTAGTTCTTCATAAAGCCATCAAAACCTGGCTGTTTCACAGGCCGCTGGGCTCCAAGAGTCTGTTTCTGTCTCTGTTGAAAGTACATATGGGATACAGTTATGTCTCACAAGTTTTTGAAGTCATAAACTACTTAGAAGCAAGCATGATTTGAGTGGGATAGAAGCTTAGTTGAATTAAGTTAAAATCAATACATAAAAATATACACACCGATGCAGCATTTTTAAACCTTCACTTTTAATAGCGACAATAAAGACAGATGTAGTAACATATCTGCATTCTGAAATGTAGTAACATTTCAGAAAAATCTTCTCCCTACTCCAGCTAGTTTCCCCTGGCTCAGCAGATGTGGTGAGTAGCTTAAGTAGCTTTAAGGGTGGAGCAGGGCAAAATGGTCAATAATAAGTGTATTCCCCTGAGCCAGCCTGCTTCATCCTGTGGGTACTTTTATGTCTCCCAGAGGCCACTGTAATGGTATCTCCCTTTTGTCATTTTGCACTTGCAGAGATGGAGACAAAGTAATGATATTCATTTCTTACACCTGGTGAACATTGAAATTGCAAGGCTGATGAACGCAGTGGTTTCCAGCTGGGTACTGGAAGTCAAACTGTGTTCCCGCTCTGCTTGCCTGCTTCTTGATAGATAGAACACATCCATCTCTGGGCTGCCTGATCCTGCCCTTCCTGCAATAAAGCAAAAAGTCAGAGTCACCTTGCACTTTTCCTGCTCCTTATTTTCCTGCCTTGCAAATCTGTTCTCTGAAGGTCCGGAAAAAGGACACCTGCATCACAGCCAAATGTGAGTCACATCATTATTTTTCTCATTTATATTGGATGCAGAAGAACAATTAACATTTGAAATTAGCACCCTAACAGAAGAAATGTCCATTGGGCGTTTACCTATTGAAGAGGCACATTCCTTTTTTAGGAGACCTCCTCTGACTGCAGACTCATATCTCTATAAACCTGGTCTCTACCTTTGTTCATACCTGTCAATCCAGGAGTTTTTGCTTTGTCTGCTGTATGACCCTCACGATTAACTGCCATTTCCCCTCTAGTTTCAGGTTTCGGATAAGACAAAAAGGACACCAAGGAGCCAAAACACTCAAAACTGTAGAAATGGTGGTAGACTTTAGAAGAAACCCTCCTATACTACCACCTCTTACAATACGAGACAACACAGTATCAACAGTAGAGACCTTCAAATGTCTAGGTTCTACTATATCACATGACCTAAAATGGACACCTAACATCAAAAACATCATCAAAAAAGCACAACAAAGAATGTTCTTTCTGCGCCAACTCAGAAAGCTCAAACTGCCCAAGGAGCTGCTGATACAGTTCTACAGAGGAATTACTGAGTCTATCATCTGCATCTATATAACTGTCTGGTTTGGTTCTGCAACCCAACAGGACAGACACAGACTTCAGAGGATAATTAGGACTGCAGAAAAAACAATTACTACCCACCTGCCTTCAATTGAGGACCTGTATACTGCACGAATCAAAAAGAGGGCTGTGAAAATATTTACAGGCCCCTCACATCCCGGATATAAACTGTTTCAACTCCTTCCCTCAAAATGACACTAAAGAGCACTGCACACCAGAACAACTAGACACAAGAACAGTTTTTTCCCAAAAGCCATCACTCCGCTAAACAAATAATTCCCTCAACACTGTTCAACTATTTACAAAGTGTACACTACTATTACTGTTAATCTTCTCACCACTCCTTATCACCCATCCCCTCCCAGTTGACTGTTTCCTAGTATGATTTGATTGTTGATTGTACCCTATGACTGTCATTAAGTGTTGTACGTTATGATTCTTGATTCTTAACGAATGTACCTTTTCTTTATGTATACTGAGAGTATTTACACCAAGACAAATTCCTTGTGTATCCAATCACACTTGGCCAATAAAGTATTCTATTCTATTCAAAGTGTTTGGAGGGCTGTAACAGCAACAATTACTTCAAGTAAGTGAGACTCTTGACTACACCAGTTCCCCAGTGATAAATCCTGACAATATCCATGCAACAATTCATGTCAGCAACATGTACAATGTTATAGTAGCCATATGCTAGTTGTGTTCTTTGCACATGTCTTGCAGAAAGTAGAAAACGGCAAATACCATTTGTTCTACTGATGTAAAGATGTTTGACATTAAATTTTCTCTTCAAAAAAGAGAGTTGTTTCAGTATATTCCTTCATAGGTATGAAGGACATCTAGGTTAGGTCATTTGGTGCTTTAACTTAACTAAGACTAGAGAAAGGCTGGAGAAAAATGTTGTACCTTAATTCTGATTTTTCCCAAATCCTCTTATTTTATGCTTTATAAACAAATTGATGTACTATATCAAGGGCACTCCTCTTTTTAAAGGGCAACCTGCTTTTTTCACTCTTGGTTAGCTACTGTAAATACATTAAATAGTTTAATTAACTTTTAAAGTTTTTTGTTCAATGCACCAACCAGCTCAGTATACTTTGTAACTAGAAAAGAATCAATCTCTTGAGCATCATGGATTGGAAATCCCACCCATAACACTGAGCACTGTCTGTTTGTCTCTTGAGCAATACATATGCATTTTCAGAATGAGATATTTGTAAACAACGAATAATTGCACAATCTGGTAGCCACCCTGAATCCCCCTATAGATGACACTTCTGTACCAAGCAATTTCCAGAGCAAGTACCAATACACTAATAATAAAACCATGTGCTGTCTTCAGACTGTGAAAGTGTTATTTATGCATTATTTGTTCCTTTTCATGCTTTTTATGTGAATTCAATTTAATGTTCATAGGTGCCCTGTAAGATTGATCAAGCAAGTCCATGGTTAAATTGGTAAAAAAACCACTTTTTTAAAAAAGCAGAACAAACATCTGTAGATGCCCATGGCTGGCTGAACACCACAGTCGCTACATGGTGTCAAAAACCATGACTTTCAGATGTTTCTGACTTTTAACTCCCATCAAATGTGGTGAGTTTTAAGTAAATTGCTTATCCAATGCTCTATACTACAGTGTTACAGGTAGTCCTCATTTAGTGACTGACTCATGTGGCACTTGTTCGCATTTACTATTGTGATGAAAAGTAAATTTGCAACCAATCCTTGAATTTAGAGCCTTCACAGATCTGTAAAGTAAAGCAAAGGTGGAGTAAGATCGTAAACAGTCACAGTTTCACTTAGCAATAGCTCTACTTAACAACCAGTCCAAACTGTAACTGTCAAATGAGGACTATCTATTGTCTGTGCCTTCGTATCAATACCAGACTTCAGCAGCAACAGGCATGACGATGTACGGAGGCCGCATCCGCTCCCATCAAGACAGTGGTCCCATCGGAAGTGCCTTTGGGATGAGCCATGCAGTTGAGGGCTACCTGACCTCGCCTGACCCAAGCTGAAAAGGATAGGCATCGTCATGATGGCCTATGCCTCTACTGCGGCAGCCAAGGCCATTTTGCAGCCAAGTGTCCTGCTAAGGCACCTAAAGCAACGACGTCAGCAGCAGCAGGAAACAAGCATCACTTGGCCTACAGGGTTCTATAGGTCAGACTCCAGTGGTATCAGGACCACCATCTTCACCCCAGTTGTCTTTGGTGAAGTATCTTGTGCTGACAGTGAGTGTGTTTGTGCCTGGTCAGGGAACGGTGAAGATCCAGGCCTTGGTGGGCTCAGGCCATGGCCAATTTCATGGACGGCACTTTGCCGTGCAGTGGTCCATTCCCCAGCAGCAGGTATCACCACCAGTATTGGTGGAGACAATTGATGGTCGGCCCCTTTGGGACCTGTGGTTGCTGCAACCAAACCGTTTCACATTTGTATTGGGCGGGATGTGGAGGAAGCCATGTTCTACATTGCCGCAGTACCTCACTTTCCGGTGGTGCTGGGGTTGGAGTGGTTACAGGCCCATATCTCACAGATCATCTGGTCATGTGGAGCAGTGCAGTTTCTTGCAGAAAGTGTGCCACTCATTGCCTGCATGCCTGTGCAGGGGGTGTGGCTATGCCTGTGGACCTGAATCTACTTGTTCTGCATGTTTGGGGAAAAGGAGACAGATCAGTTGCCCCCACATCAGTCATATGACTGTCTGATTGACTTGCTGCCTGATGCTAAATTGCCAGTGGGTCAGATATACTCCCTGTTGGAACCGGAGCTGGCCACATTGTGGGACTTTATTGAGAAGAATCTCCAGAAAGGGTTTATCCAGCCTTCGACCTCCCCATTGGCAGCGCCAATACTCTTCGTCAAGAAGAAACCGGAGTGCTGTGATTACCACAAGTTGAATGCAGGGGGCCTATAACCTGGTCCAAGTTCGTGCTGGTGACGAGTGGGAGACGGCTTTCTGGACACGGTACAGTTATTTTGAGTATACCATGATGCCTTTTGGCTTAACCAATGCTCCAGCTGTGTTTATGCATTTTATACACGACATCTTCCGTGACTTATTAGATCAGTTTCGTGGTCATTTATCTGGGCAACATTTTGATCTACTCGGCATCCCTGCAGGAACACTGGCAACATGTGCGGCTGGTGTTGCAACATTTGCAAGATAACCACCTGTTCGCTAAGTGCGAGAAGTGCCAGTTCATACAAACCACAATCGACTTCTTGGGTCATTGTATTTCACCTGCCAGTGTGGAAATGGAAAAAGTCAGTTGTTACAGGCATGGGAACCTCCACAGCGAGGAAAAGATGTGCAGTGACTGTTGGAGTTCGCGAACTATTACCGCACATTTATTCCCCAAACATGAGGCTTGTTTAGAAGTGAGTGCTGCTCATCCACGTAGGCGTTGACCCATGTATCTGTGCTCTCTTCTCCCAACTCATCGAGGTTGAAGTTAAGGGACGCAGCATTAGCTGCCTTCTGCTATGCTGTGGCCCGTGATGTTTTCACTGCCGTCTCTCTTTGTCGTTCGAGTAACTCCACTTAGAACTGAGTTTTGGCTATTTCTGCTTTTTTTTTTTTTTTTTGAAAACTTTATTTGGGTTTTCACAAAAAAAAAAAAAATACAAATAAAACATCTTTTTTTGAAAATAGCATAGTCCCGGGTTACACTTCTTCATACAGACACAAATTTAATTTCATGCTCATTTTTGTGTTCTATTCCATATCTTATTACTGTTTTACATTTTCTACATAGTTTTTCCCCTCTTTTAATTTTCTCAACTTTATTTTGATTATCTCATCTCAATTCAAATCATTATATTTATACTTTTGTCTGTCCTGTTTAAATTTCATATTATTTTTTCTCATTAAACAAATTTTCTCCTGTAGTTATTAATTGGAGTATGACACCTTTATATCTTTTAATTTTATCCATTCAACTCTTATTTAAGCTTCAATGTATACCTTTAAGATTATAACATTCAATATAATACATAACTTCCAATCAAATTCTGCTTGGTACATTCTTAAAATACACACTATATTCTTTTTTATAGATTATATATATATGTAAATAAAACACTCATTCCATTCCAATTCAATTCTATCATTAATATTCATTAACATCTTAACATCTTTAACATTTCTTTTCAATTAAATATCATACTTCCTTGGGAACACTTATAAACTTTCCATAATTATTATTTTTCCATATTTCTCTTCACTTATATTTTATAAATCATTAATAATAATTAAAATCTTCCCATCCTTTCCTAATTTAATTCTCCCTCCCATTCACTTTATTTCATTTGTTTATTAACAAGCATTCCACTAGATTACAATAAATATTTTATCCATCATTTTAAGCATATTTTCAGATTATTTCTATTTGTAATATAACAATACTATCTTATGTACCTTTGCAGAATCCCTTTTACGATTAAGTTTTCACCCATTATCTCTAAACAGGCTTATACTTTCAATTCTTATACCTTTGCCCTGTTTCTCTATATCTTGTTTCTGTCCTTTATAACTTCTTTTCTTTTCCTTCTTCCCTCTCTTCTTCTCCCTCCCCTTTTTACCCCCTTGTTTCTCTACTTCTAATTCTCTCTTCTGTAATCCCCTCTTCTGTTGCTTTCTAATATTATACTTATTTTTCAAACTATTCTTCTTTTTTTTAGTTGTTTTTTCAAATCTTAAACTTTTCATTCTCTTTTCCCCCTTTCCTTTTTTCCCCCCACATAAAATTACTTGATCATTAAAGATGGCTTCTTCTTTGTCGCAATCTTCTTGTTCTGCAAGCATTTCTTGTTGTTTCTCATAGTTCCAGATCTCCATTTCTAAAAACTGAAATACGAAGCCAAAAGAACCTCTCTCTTCTTGTGCATCTTCTTTGTACTTTTTAAGTTTCATTTTCAGTTCTTCTAAAAGTGGTGCCATTTTAAACACTTTTAAACAACCACCTGATTGATTTCAGTCATTTAAATGCAGTAACCAAAAATCCAGAGATCACCAAGTAATCCAAATAATCCCAAGCTGTTTCTTCTTGCTTCTTTTTTCAACTTTCTCTTCCTGGAGTTCTACTATTTTGTTGCCAAGTTTCAGTTAAAATATATCTTTTAGAAATCTTGTTGAGGTTTTAGTTCCAGGCAGTCTCCTCCGTTTTTCCAGATCCTGCCCTTTTATTCTTTTTCTCTCCTTTCCTGCTTTTAAAAGCTTTTAAGTATCCAGAAATCTTTATTATCCCTTTGACATTTTATTTTCAGCTTAAATGCCTGTTGATGTCAAAGTGGATTTTTTTTTCAATTTCTTGCTTAAGTCTCTTAGCTGTCAGTATATGGAAGGGAAGAGAAAAAACAAAACCAAATCCTTTCCCTTTCATCTCTCCTTCACTGCTTCAAAATCTTCTTTGGGAACAATGTTATTTTTTTAAAATAGTTTAAATTCCAGGGTACCTTGCGTTGTTGCTTTTGCAGTTTAACCTGGTCAACCAAGACTTTCTCTTCTTATCTTCCTCCTGTACATTCTTTTCCAGTCGAGTTCTTCTTTGAGGTGGCCATTTCTGACCACCGCTGCAACCATTTTTGGGAAAGGGAGTAATGGCCAGCTGAGGAGGAGAGATGTGGCTCTCCTCAACCCTGCTGGCAGTCTCCCCCCTCTTCACCACCTCTACGGGGTGGCTTAGCCCCGAAGCCAGCCGGCTCGGGGTGCTCCGCCGGCGAGCATGGATCAAAACTGCGCACGGTCGTGGTTTCAGTCTGTCAGCGAAGAAACTCAAACCGGAAAACTATTTCTGCTTGTTGATTGGCCAATTCTGCTTGTTGTTTGGCCAGTTCAGCCTTCTGCCGTATCACCTCTGTCATAATACGTAACTCTGCCTCTGCTGCTGCAGCTTCAACCTGGGCTTCTACAGCTCGTTCGGCATTACTTGCTGCTTTGGAGGCCTGAGATGCACTGCTACAATGGGAGGATGCTTTGGAAAGATAGTGAGAGCTGGCAGCAGAGAATTAGCATGAGACACTGGAAGCTGCTTGCGATCTAGTCAGTTTAGGATGGAGGGAGGAGGCTTTCTTTGAGTGGTGGGAAGAAGCTGCTTGTGATTGAAGATCTCTGTCAGATGTGGTCTTTTCAGTATTTGCTCCTTCTGTAGCGCAATGAGGAGCACAGCCTAGAGGGAGTTTCTGCCTTCCCGAACACTGTCTTCATGTTCTATGTTCGCCTCCCTGAAGCAATAAATGTGTTCCTGGAACTCTGGGTCTTCCAGGTCTGACTGTATGTATTTAAGCTTATTTTAACTTTTTCTCCATCTTGCAAGGTGCTCCTCTAATTCCTGCATCAGGAAGAGGCTCTCAAGGGGCAACTTGCTTTTGGGGGTGTCACAGATCTTGACCAGCTCCATCCATGCATCTGCATGATGGCCTTTCCCAATCCTCTTGGAAGCATGTCACCATGGGTGAGGTAAGCTTCCTATGCTATCTGAGGTTGTAGGCCTTCTGAGGTATCGTGGCTTCTCCACAGGGTTGGACATTTAAAACTGGGTTTCGGGAATCAGGCTCCACATTTACAACAAGGGTGGGTGGAGGAATCAGGTCTTCTGGTACATCAGAGACATCTGTCATGGCTGAGGAAGTCGCCATGCTTCAAATTGGTAAAGGGAGAAATTTGGAAAATTTTTGTGGTTTTCTGTGCAATTCCCCTTTTTTGTACTGGGGCCTCTGCAAGCAGGTAGCAGAAAGTAGAATTGCTGCTGGATTTAATAGTTGAGCATGTAGGTGGCACTGCAGAGTCTGGGCAATGCTAGCACAGTACACAATATGGCTGCTTCTAGGGTGCATTGTGAGCTTGCAACACAAGGGGGCACTAGAGGTTGCATCGTGAAGTCTGAAGACTAGAGGGCTGAATGCAGAAATATGCGTAGCGGAGTCTGAAGACTTGAGGGTGGAATGCAGAAATATGCCTATAATTGTCACTTGCTTCACAAGGTGGCAGCAGAGGGTCAGGAAGACGCTGTTGCTATGCCCATGTTAGGTTGCAGTTACTTTTGGGACCTTTGAATTAAGTTAATTAAATTGGCCATAATAGTTTCAGGGAGATTTTTCTTTGAGCCCCAGATGTAGCAGTGGGCTGAGGAGAAAAAGAGGAGGGGACTTCCTTGCCTACTCTTGAAAAAAGGAAAAAAATGGTAAGAATTCTTTAACTTCACTGTAAATTTCTTCTTGACCACCAGATGGGGATGTAGGCTGCTTTACTTGAGTCTGATTTCTCTCTTTAGGGGGGTGAGCCTCGTGGCTATGAAGTTTGTTGATTGCCCAAAGGAATTTATTGCCTACTTCAGATGGTGCTGTAAGCTAATAGTTGAGTGTCAGCCGATTTCGCTGGAAGGGAAAAATTCATTAGGAAAAATATTTCAGTAAGTTGCATGCACTGTGGCCATGTTATGCTTTTAATTTTTTAGTAAAGAGAGGAGATGAAGAAACGTTAGGCTTTTAAACAAAAGAAATTGCTCCTTGAATTATTTTGTTCAAATAGCTTGCTTGAATCAGGCTTGTGACTTGGGGGGAGGAATGTGCTCCGTTGCTTTGAAGACAGTCCATCACTAATTATTTATGACCCCTGTTAGGAATGTAAGTCACCTAACAGCTATTTGGGTTGGACAATATATAAACCAGTATAGACATTTTAATACTGTATCTTTAAGAAAATCCTAAAAGTGTAATTGGATGTGGTTCATCAAACGGCCATAAGATGGAGCCAGAAACCTGGGTTTTTTAGTCTTAGTCTCAGAAGAAGTCTCAGTGAGTCTGTATCCTTCTGTTGGAGAGTATTGCCGTTTCTCCATTTTTCCTAATTTACTGATATTCTTGGATTTGATGTAAGTCTGTTACTGAACTGTTTTTGACACTGGACTTTGTTATTAGATTATCCCTGGACTGTACACTGACTATTTAACCTGTGAATGACTTTGGACTGTGTTTGAACTTTGCTTAAACGTTTCTGGAAGTAAAAACCTATATTTACTGTACAGTGTATCTGTGTGCTGTGTGTGTATTATTCAACACTTCTCTCAAATACATCGCCCTGTATGCACTCATTCTCTTAACGGGGAATTACCTCAACACTGGTTATGGGCCCAGGCCATACCAGGCTCAGATAACTGAGAGTTAGTGTGAATACACAGTACTGTATACAGACAGCTATTTACTGTTTAATTGTGGGTTACTATCCTGATAAAGATGGCACAAGACACTTCAACAAGTCTATCACTGATAACCCAGGTGGATGGACCAAACTATGTTTCCTGGTCTATGAAGTGCAGTCTACTTCTGCATAGAGAAGGTTTATGGAATGTAGTTCAAGACCCACTGTATGTAAGTGCTTAGGATTCAGCTAATGAGGATGATGCCAAGAAGCTTGCTGACTTTAAACAGAACAACGAACGAGCTCTTTGTATAATTGGACTAACACTGAGTGACCAGCAGCTATTCATGGAGAAGAGTCTGCTGCTAGGTGTTGGGAGAATTTGAAGAGGATTTATGTTCGTGACAGTGTAGGTGCACACATACATCTTACACGTAACCTGTTTAGAGCATGTCTTCTGAAAGGTGGAGATATGTTAGCTCATTTAAACTTCATAAAAAGAACTTTTCAAGAGCTACATGAAAAAAGAACTGATATTTTCAGAGCTGCATCAAGTTTACATCATTCTTTCCTCATTGGATGAAAGTTATGATGATTATGTATCTTCACTGGAAGTCCTGCCCAGAGATAAGCTGACATTGACTGACATAACTGGAAGGTTGTTAGAAGAAGCAAGAAGACGGTTGGGTAGGGACCAACTGAGGAAGGAACAACCACAAGAAGAGGATTTGTCTTCAACTGCCTATACTGTTAGGAAATGTTTTTCTTGTGGGGCTAGGGGACATAACTAGATTCTGTAAAAAGGGAAAACAACAGAATACTGGTAATCACCAGAAGGCTAAAAAGAATGTTAGTTTAGCTATGTCTAGCAATTCAACTGTAAACCATGATTTGTGGGTTGTTGATAGTGGAGCATCGCAATGCATTACTAAAGATAGAAACAGGTTTGTAAAGATGTCCACAAGTAAACAACATGTATCATTGGCAAATGGATGGAAGATGAAGGCGTCTGGTCAAGGTACTGCATATTGTTCTTGTATAAACGAACACTTAACTATGTTATATGTACCTAAACTGAAATTTAATTTGTTATCAGTAAGGGCTTTAGTTAATCTTGGTTATGTAGTAACCTTTAGGGGAGATAACTGTATAATAGAGAAAGAGGGTAAAAGTGTTACTGCTACATTAGAGAATGATTTATATGTAACACATGATGATCAGTTGAAGATGGCTAACTCAGTTTATAACAATGTTAAGCCACATGATGAATGTATACATTTACTGCATAGACGTCTGGGGCACTTTAATTTCAAAATGCTCAAACAAACTATTGAATTGTCACAGGGAGTAAAATTGAAACCCTGTAGCAAGTATTTAAACTGTAATGCTTGTAACCAAGATAAAAGCAAGGTTACTCCAGCAAACAGACTTAATGGGTTTAAGACTAAAGAACCTTTAGAGGTTGTATTTGCTGACATAATTGGTCCTAAGAAACCAAGTTTAGGAGGTGCCTGCTATATTTTGAGTATTATGGACCATTACTCACGATATGGTTTCTGCTATCTTATGAAAAACAAAACAGAAACATTCCAACATTTCTTTAACTGGCTAAGGTTTGCAGAAAGAAAAATGAAAAGTAAAGTAATTACTTTAGTTACTGATAATGGGATTGAGTTTGTTAACAAAAGATTCCAAACAATTTTGAAATTGGCTGGTGTTGAGCATAAACGTTCTGCACCTTACAGACCACAACATAATTCATTTGTAGAACAAAGAGGGCAAACATTACAAGCCATGGCTTGTACTATGTTATCTGATTCAGGTTTGCCTGAAATGCTGTGGGGTGAAGCCATAATGTGTAGTAACCATATTTTAAACAATGTTGTGTTGTAACACAAGAACTGGAGAATTGCCATTCACTCGTTGGCATGGCAGAAAGCCAAATTTAAGTTACCTACACACATTTGGAGCTCCAGCATGGGTGCATATTCCCTCACAAGTAAGACTGAAAGGGCAACATAGAGCTAAGAAGTTATTTTTTGTAGGTTATGAAGCCAACCATAGATTGTTTAGATTCTGGGATCAAGGCACAGCTCACGCTTATTGTAGTGCTAGTGCAAAATTTCTAGAGCACATTGGGTGGGATAAACTGGGACAGGAATCCAGCAATGGTATTATTGACACCCAAATAGTCCCTAAAGATAAAATAAGTAAACCACAAATAGCCATTAAAGAGGAAGCACAGGAGGAAGTAGTAGAACAGGCACAGGAAGAAGTAGAAGAACAGGAGCAGGTGGCACAGGAAAGTCCACCAGTTAACCTTGTATTACCAAGATGTTCAACCCGAGTAACATGACCACCTGATAGATATCAGACTAGTGTTGTATGCCAGGTGAATACAGTTCCAAGTTATTATAGTGAACTAAAACTGTATCCTGCTAAGGATCAGGCTGATTGGCAGAAAGCAATGGATAAGGAACTGGAATCATTAAAAAAAGTTGGAGGTATACGAAAACGTTAAGTTACCACCAGGTAAACATGCCATAGGATGTAAATGGATATATAAGCTAAAGACAGGTGTGGATGGGACTGTTACCCATAAAGCCAGGTTAGCAGCACAAGGGTTCAATCAGACAGCAAATGACTATGATGAGGTGTTTGCACCTACGTCTCCCTGTGTGAGCTCATTCTCCTAATGGGGAATTACCTCAACAACCCACAATAAACGGGCCAGAGTGGTTGTAAAATAGCTGGAGAGGCCTCCTTTATTGCCTCTTCGAAGCAGCTGAGAGCATAAGAAATGCAAAGCCTTTCCTTTTAGCAATACATGCAAGATTTCTCAAACTTTCCATTGCATTTGGAAAGGATTTGTAACTGGAGAGAGACATAGATGGGGAATACCTGGCCCCTTCCTTCAATTCCAAACAGGCTGTAAGGTTACTTTGGCCAACAATGGGAAGACACAGATTAAGCCAAAGAATAGGATGTTTGAAAGTCTCTTGCTGCATTTGTAGAAGGTTTAAAGACAGAGGTTTGGTTTTCCTTTGAGAGCTGGGAAAATGTGACTCTCCTTGTTATGCAAATGGAGTCTTTGAGATAGCTGGAAGACAAATTGAGCAAAGAAGAGGGGGGTGGGTGGGTTACTGGTTCTCTTTGTTTGTAGCATGTGGGGGAATTCCAAGCCCTCCCACCATCCAACCATCATGTAAAAAATTCCGATGCTCAGAGAGAGAGAGAGAGAGAGAGAGAGAGAGAGAGAGAGAGAGAGAGAATGATACATGCAGGTTTAGATTAACATTGCATATTCACTCCTGGCTTCAATATTACTTTGCTTTATCACAAATCCAAATTAACAATCTTTATACAGATGGGTTTCAGGACTTCATCTTTTACTTTTCCACCTTCTGCACAGAGGTGGATTTGTAAACTGTACAGATGCAGATAGATAATTCAACAAGACGTCCATAACAAATTACATTTATTGGTTCATCAGGTATCCTCATAACTCACATTTGTGATGAAGTTCTTCTTTAATGACCAATCCTTTGTATATCTGCCTTGTAGTAAAAGATGGTTTTCTCCTAACCCATCTCGTAGCGATAGAAAGAAGCTGCCATGAGTTCATGAGTTCAGGCAAGAATGAAGAAAACTCCCCCAACCTCTCAAGGGTCAATTTAGTGGCCAATCAGGAATACAGATGTGGCTATGTGACATAAACTACATTTCCCAGAATACCTTTAATTACATTTACCATGATGCATTCCCTTAAGGCAGGGGTGGGCAAACTACGGCCCGCGGGCCACATCCGGCCCGTTGGTCTGTCCAATGCGGCCCGCCCCTGAAAAAAAATTGCTGCCATTGGTCTGTCCAATCCGGCCCGCCCCTGAAAAAAAATCGCTGGGCGTGGCGTAATTGCCCTGTGCCGCATGGCCCCCAAAGCTGCAAAACAGTGCGGAGCGATCTAGGGGTAGGAAAGAAAAGAAATTTGCAAAGGCCTCGGCTGGGAGTTCGAAATCACCTTCGAGTGCGACCTCTTCGAAGGTGAGTCCCCGCCGATCCCACTTTTTTTTCCGGGGCTTCCAGGCTTAAACTTTGCAAAGGCAAAGCTTGCAGGCTGGAGCGTCTTCCCGCCGAGGAGCGGGAAGGGTTCCACCCGGCGGGCGGGGCGGGCTGCTTGGAGCCACCTAAAGCTAGGCCGCTGCTGGTGGAGCTTTGCCCTGCCTTGGTGCCCCGTTTCCCGGCTCGGCGGTCCTGCTTGGGCAGCACTTTTAAAGCCTGCTCCCAGCACCCGAGCAACTTCCCAGCAACTTTCGGCTTCATTTTAACCGGGCGCTCATGCCTGGCCCGAGCCATGCAGCGGAAGGGAAGCCCGGCGGGTGGGCGGGCAGGCTGCTTGGAGGAGGATCCGGGCTTCCCCTCCGCCAGGCGCGAGTGCCCGCGAGTTAAAAAGAAGCCGAAAGTTGCTGGGAAGTTGCTCCGTTTTCCAGGGCTTTGCAAAGGTAAAGTTTGCAGGCTGGAGCGTCTTCCCGCCGAGGAGCGGGAAGGGTTCCGCCCGGCGGGCGGAGCGGGCTGCTTAAACTAGGCTCGGGTGGCACTTTAAAAGCCTGCTCCCAGCACCCGAGCAACTTCCCAGCAACTTTCGGCTTCGTTTTAACTCGCGGGCGCTTGCGCCTGGCCCCGAGCCACGCGGCAGAGGGGAAGCCCGGTGGGCGGGCAGGCTGCTTGGAGGAGGCGACCCGGTGGTGCTCCGGCAGCAGCAAGAGGCAGTTTCGCCCGGGCTCCGCTCAGGTGTCCGGCTGGGGCTGTCAGGAGTTGCTACCGCCGGCGCAGCTCCATGCGGCTCCAGTCCCGCGTTGCCTTGGGAAGGAAAAGGCAAAACCAGGAGCCGCTGAGCCTGAACCTCCGGTGCCGCTGCTCCCGTTGCAAAGCACCGCCGTGGCTCTTCCTTTTTGCCTTTCCCTTCCTGAGGCAACACGGGACTGGAGCCGCGCCGGCGGTAGCAACTCCTGACTCAGAGGGCCTCCGAGGGGAGGGGAGCCTCCGAGGGGAGGGGAAGGAGGAGAAGAGGGGGGAAAGGGGGGGCGATTCCCAAAAAATCTTGTGCTGACCCGGCCCGTCTGTCAAATTTTAAAAATCAATGCGGCCCCCGAGCCAAAAAGTTTGCCCACCCCTGCCTTAAGGGGACAGCTCATAATTCCTAATTCCCATAGATTGGCTGGGACAGCACAATCACTGCAATTCTTCCTGTTAATGATAACTGCATATTACCCTTTTTTTAAAACAAATTTTATTAATTTTTTAAAGACAAACAAAACATAAGACATAAAAGCATAAAACCTCCTTTCTAAAAGTTACTTATAAGTTTTAACAAGGCAAATAAAGCATTATTTTATACAGCATAGTTCCACATTATCACATTTCCATTTAAGCACATATATATCTTTTCCAAATTTCTCGTTATTTCTCCCTTCACTTTTATTCAATTATATTTCTTTCTATCAAGGTTTTATTAATTCTCAATCAAATATAAACACACAAAATACAAAACATAAACCATAAAACTTCTGACAAGCAAAACATAAGACATAGAAACATAAAACCTCCTTTCTAAAAGCTGCTTATAGGTTTTAACAAAGCAAATAAAACATTATTTTGTACAGCATAGTTCCAAATTATCACATTTCCATTTAAACACATATATATCTTTTCCGAATTTCTCATTGTTTCTCCCTTCACTTTTATTCAATTATATTACTTTCTATCAAGGTTTTATTAATTCTCAATCAAACATAGACACACAAAATACAAAACATAAAACATAAAACTTCTTTTTAGAAAGTGGCTTAGCCCCGGGTTACATCTTTTTTTTACGGACCAAAATCAAATTCATGCTCACCTTATATACCATTACTTATCTTATTTACCATTCTATATTTTCTATATAACTTCTCCCCTCTTTTCCCTCTCTTAATTATATTTTATTTATTTCATCTTAATTTAAATCATTATACTTGTATCTTTTGTCCGTTCTTTTCCAATTATCTATTTATCTCTTCTCTTTAACAGAAAATTTCCCCTGTAATCACTGGTTGAAGTATGATGCCTTTCTATCTTTCCCCTTAATTTAACACTTAAAATAATGCATAATTTCCATTCTGATTCTGCTTAGTACATTCTACATGTTACATTTTAAAATAAGAAAATGATAAATTTATAATATAGTTAAATATATAATTTCCATTCTAATTCTGCTTAATACGTTATTTAAAGTAATAAATTTATAGTAACATTGAAACAATAGCAAATAATTAAACATTTTACACATTCCCTTTAATGTTTTATTAAATATTAAAATCTATCATTATTAAGCATTTAATATTTTAATATTTTATTAGATCTTATAATATTCCAATTTTCTATTTCAAATACAAATACTACAATACTATCTTATGTACTTTTGCAGAATCTTTTTTAAATTATACTTTACCCTTTGTCTCTAAAAAAAATCTGCTTTTTTCCATCTTGTTTCAAACCTTCATGGCTTTTTCCCCCTTTTCCCCTTCCTTTCTTATCCAATCTAGTTTTTTGCCCCCCCCCATCTCCTAACCTCCGCCTTTTTAGCTTCCCCTCTCTGTTGTATTCCTCTTTTCTGTTGCTTTCTGACATTATATCAATTTTTCACCTTTTCTTTCTCTTTCTTGGTTGTTTTTTTAACTCTTAAATTCTCCATTTTCCTTCCCCTCTTCCTCTTTTCTTTCTTAATTAGTCTATTAAAGATGGCTTCTTCTTCTTCTTCTCCTTCTTCCTCCCAGTCCTCTTGTTGTTGTATTTGCTGGTAAGTAGAAATCGCCATTTCTAAGAAATGAAAAACAGCTCCCAGAGAGCCCTTGCCTTCTTGGTCTTCTTCCTTTAATTTTTTTAATTTTTCAAATTCCATTTTTAATTCATCCACAGATAATGCCATTATAAAAGCTTTTCCTTCTTCTTCTTCTTATTTTTAAAAAAAAAACAACCCAGATGTTTTAAATCTTAGAGTAGTTCCCAAGAGTCCCAGAGTCATCAAGCAATCCAAACAAACACAAAATGTTTCATCTTCTTCCCTTTACACTTTCTCCTCCTGGGGCAGTATCAGTTACAAAGTCCCAAAATGTATTTTAAAGCCTTATTGCAATTAATTTCTGGTCTTACAATCTTCAAGCATCTCCTCCAGCAAAGTCTTAGTATAGATTTTTTTTTTGTCCTCTCCCTTCCCACTTATAACAAAGAGCTTTTAATATTTACCTTTTATGTAAAAGCAGGTTTTTCAATGTCCATTTGCTATCTCCGTAAGGAAGGAGAGTGAACTTTCCCTTTCAGCACTTTCGCCGCTTTGACAGCCTCCTTTGGAAAAAATATATCATTCAAAAAGTCAGGTTTCCAGGGTGTTTGAATATATCTCAGTGTCCCGGTTCAGCCAAAAAACTTTCTCTTTTAAACTCTTCCTCCTGCACAGTCTTAGCCGGTTGAAGATTTCTTTGTGGCGGCCATTGCTGACCACCGCTCCACCGCCTTCGGAAAAAGGAGTCTAGCCAGCTGGGGAAAGGGGTTGCGATGTCCCCAGACCCCTGCCCGGATCTCCTCTATCTTCCGTTACCCCTCCGGGGTAATGACAACCCCCAAATCCAATTGGATTGGGGGTACTCCAGCGGCGAGCGCAGCAGGGACCCGCAGAGTCGCGGAATCCTGCCGCCGCTGAAGCCTTGCAACCGGAAGTCCCCATATTACCCAATTTTTCTAACTCTGTTTTTATTTGCTGTTTCAATTTATAATAATTATCTTCTTTAATTGTTCCACATTTTGCTGTCAACTGAATTCCTAAATATTTAACTTTTTTTACAATCAGAATATCTGTACTCTTTGTCAATTCCTTTTTTTGTTTCTCTATCATGTTTTTCACCAATATCTTAGTTTTCCCTTTATTTATTTTTAATCCAGCCATTGTCCCATAATCCTCTATTCTGTTTATCATCTAAGGTCCTGCTTCTAGAGGTTCTTCTAATATAAAAACTAAATCATCTACGAATGCTTGTAATTTGTACACCTTCTTTCTTATTTCCATCCCTTTTATCTCCTTGTCTTTCCTAATAGCTCTGTTTAACACTTCTAAAGTCAATATAAACAACAATGGTAATAAAGAACACCCTGTTCCTGTTCCTTTGTCAACATGAATTTTCTCCATCAATTTTCCACTAACCAATACCTTTGCATATGGTTTATAATATATAGTCTTAATCATGTTAACAAACCTTTCCCCAAACTCTATTTCCTTTATTTGTGTCAGCACAAACTGCCAGTTCATATTGTCAAAAGACATCTGTGCATCTAGAAATATCAATGCCATCTGCTTCTCTGGGTGTGCTTCATAGTATTCCAATGTATTTAAAATTGTTCTCATGTTATCTTTTATTTGTCTCTTAGGTAAGAATCCATTTTGATCTGCATGTATAAATTGATTTAAATGTCTCTTTAGTTTTTCAGCCATTATTGATGCAAATATTTTATAATCTGAGTTTAACAACGATATTGGCCTATAATTTTTAATCTGTTGTAAATCAGTATCATCTTTTGGTATAAGAGTAATATATGCTTCTATCCATTTTGGCTTTAGTCAAAATTTCATTTACTACTTCTAATAATATATCACTTATAGAGTCCTGTAAAGCTTTCTACAATTCTGCTGACAGGCCATCCGACCCTGGTGCTTTCCCATTATTTTGTCTTTTAATTGCTTCCATTAGTTCCATCTCTTTTCTTTCTCTTTTTTCAGTCTATATGCTAGCCACCTTCCTGGCTTATTTGCATTTTCAAAAAAGTTCTGTTTAGTATATTTTATTTTTTGTGCTAGTTCTTCTTTATCTATTATTTCCATTTTATGTTTTATCAAAATCATTTTATTTTGAATTCCTTTTTTGTGTGTGGATTTTTTTGTAATTCTCCTTCCAATTTTTTGTATTCTTCTTCTAACATTTTTGTGCTTGTCTTTTCTTTCTATTTCTTTTCCCTGTATAATGTTATTGCCTATCCTCTTATATAGGCTTTAGCTGTATCCCACGCATTTTGTAGTGAAATTTCTTCTTTTTTTCTTAAAGAAGAATTTCAGTTCCTTTTCCATATATTCAACATATTCTTTTTCACTTAGTATTAAATTATTCATTGTCCACCTTGACCTCTTCTTTTGTCTTTTCCATATTACTTTAATTGTATTATGATCTGCCCATGTATTTGATTCAATGTTTATATCTTGTATATTAGCGCATATCATAGCTATTCTGTTGCCCATATCATATCTATTCTGGACCAAGATAAATGTCTATTTGAATAATATGTGTATTATTTCTTTTCTGGGTATCTTTCTCTCCATGCATCTTGAATTGCTAGTTCTTCTGCCATTTTAAAGAATGCCTTTGATAGTATTTTTCTATTCTTTTTGTTTGTCTTTTGTGTTTTATAGTCCTTTTCTACATCTACTATTGCACTGTAATCTCCAATAACACAAATGTTTTCATATTCCAATTCTATTATTTTTTATATAATTTATCATAAAATTCTCCTTGACTTTCATTTGGGGCATAAATTGCCACTAATAATGTTCACTTATAGTTCTTCAATATTTCAACATTTCAGTATTAATACTCTCCCCTCATTGTCTTGGTAAATTAATTCCATTTTTATAGTGTCTTTTATATATAATGCTATTCCTCTTTTACTTTGTTGAGCCAGTGTAGTATATAATCTTCCAATCTTAGAGTAGTCCAATATTTTCTCATATTGTTTCTTAATATGTACTTCTTGCAAGCAAATTATATCCAACTTTAATTTCTCTAGTTTATTAAATATTCTTTTCCTTTTAATTGCTAAATTTAATCCATTTATATTAATTGTCATTAACTTAATTTCTTCTTCCATGTTCTTATTTGTAGTATGCTCTCATTGCCCTTGTCACTCTCATCTGTCTTGGTCTTTCTTCTTCCTTGGATGCTCTCTTTTCCAGTTCTTTTTCTTCTTCTCTTTGTCGTCTCTCATCCCTCTCTGCTTCTTCTTCTTGTAGTTTTATTTCTTCCATCTCTCTTCTTTTTTCACCTTCATATTCTCTAAAGTATTGGTCATAAAATAGTTCTGCTTTCTCAATTGTATCTAATCTGTGCCTTTGTTCCTGCCATGTCACCATTATTCCCTCTGATATCAGCCATCTAAAATTAATTTCTATTTTAATCAAGCATTTTGTCAGAAACTGATATTCTCTTCTCAAATCTCTTACACTTCTTGGTATTTGTTTCAACACTGTTATCTCCTTTCCTTTATATTTTAATGCTTCATCTTTCACCGCTTTTTTTTTGAGTTTTAAAATGAACTTTATTTGCAATGGATTAAAAAGATATAAACCTACGAGTATACAGAAATAAAAAATAGTAAACATACTAATAGGACAGTAAACATATTTCTATTACATTTGATAATAGGTTTGATAGTTCATAATAAACAATAATAAATAATAATTGGCAAGTATTCCTTGTCTCTTATAGATAACATATTAATAAATAAGTAACACATGTTACTCTACTATTGCTATTGGATTATAACTGTATTAATTAATCATTAGAACCTTCATAATGTTTATGTATTAGAGGAGATGCTTGAAACCATTATTTTATATATTCAGTATATACAACTATATATAATATGTTTCCTGGGTTCATATATTCTGTACATTCTTTTTCTTGTGTTCTACCCAATTGTACCATTTATCCCAGACTAGGTAGTACTTTGAATCATCCTTCCTATTTAATTTGAGCATGAGCCTCTCCATTTTGGCACATTCATAAATTTTTTGAATAATAATGTATATTGGTGGAACGTTGGGCCTTTTCTAATATTGCGGCAAAGAAATTTGCACCCCTTTTAGTAAGTGGATGATCAGGTATCTCAATTTGGGAGAATAGTCTCCTTTAATCATCCCCAGGAGGAACAGTTCCAGTTTCCACTCCAGTCCGCATTCAATCATTTCTTCTATCCATATTCTTATCCTTGTCCAATATTTTTTAATCTTAGGGCATGTCCACCAAAGGTGGAAATAGGTACCGAATTTCTCTTTACATTTCCAACAGCTTGGGCTTGCTGTTGGATATATTTTAGCTAATCTAGAGGGTGGCAGATGTCATCTATATATCATTTTATATATATTTTCCTTGCATGGTATTGATTTTGTTAATGTAAGATTCCTTTGCCAGATTTCCTCCCAGTCATCCAGATCTATATTATCTTTCACCACTTTTAACATCTTTGTTCTTATGGCCTTCTTTGTAAATCTAATATGTATTGCTCTTGGTAGTTTATGTCTCATTCCATATTTGGTCTGAACTCTGAAAATTTTATTCATATCGGATATCATTTTCTCTTTTGTCTCTTCCCGGGCTGCTGCCAGTAAACCTGATATTTTGTCTGCTAGATTGTCATCTTTTTTTCTACAAGATTTTGAAATCTTAGGTAATCAGCCTTGTCCATCTCCAATAAGATGATTTTTTTTTCTTTGCTTTGATCAGATCTTGTTAATCTGAAGTCCATTTCTCCTACTCTTTGTTCTATTGTGGATGTTTTCTCTTCCATTTTCCCCATTTGTTCCTCATTCTTCATCATCATTTGTTGAATATTCTCTATTTTCCCTTCTACATTATCTACTTTTCCTTCCATCATCCCTACTTTTTCATCCACCTTCCCTATTTTTTCATCCATCTTTGGCACTGGGTCTTGCATTATTTGAAGTATCGCTTTAATTTCTGCCTGCATAGTCACTGCCTTTTCTTGTTGAATAATCAGGTCAATAGAACTTTGCTCTCTAGTACTGGATGTCACAGAAGATGAGGTGGAGGATGGTGCAGATGTCACTGTTTTTTTCATCTTGAAATATTTGACTTATTATCTCTTATATGTAAAATCAATTGTAATCCACAAGGTCTTTCCCCAACATTTTTTCTTCAGGTTCTTCTATACCTTAATCGAATATATTCCATGAAGGTAGTACTATACAATCCAAAAAGAAAGTAGAAAAAGTAAAAAACCAAAAAGCTCAGTAAAAATGAGAGAGCACAAGAGAAAAATAAAATAAAATCCAAAAATTAATTTGGGGGGGGTGTGTGTGAAAAAAAATAGGAAGGCTACCAGTTAAAAAAAAAAAGAGGAGAAAAAATAATGCAGTCCGGATTAGGTAATTCAATATTCAAAGGAGAAAAAGAACGAAAAAAAAAGAGAAAAGGAAAAATAAGGAAGAGAAAAGAAAAAAGGGGGAAAAGATAGTTAATAATATCCACTAGGAAGGATGTAATTAAAATCCAACTGTAAATCTCTTATATCACCACATCTCAATGTACAGTCTTCTGCCATTTCTCTACTGTCTTCCACAGTGCAGTTTGGCACTCTATCCAAACAGCTCTCTCTCTCTCTCTCTCTCTCTCTCTCTCTCTCTCTCTCTCTCTCTCTCTCTCTCTCACACACACACACACACACACACACACACAAAGATAGAGGAAAAATAATAAGCAGTTAAGTGAAAGGAGTTCTGGTTTCTATTTTTTTATGTCTTCTTTGTTTCTTTTAGTGTCCAAGGATTACACTGTTTCTAATATAAGTTCTCAATGTAATCCTCTATCCCTGTAAATAATTGTATCTTGTTTTGTCTTTCCTCTGGTCTCAAGGTCAGTCTGGTAATTCAATATTCCTTTCTCTTTTCCACCTTTATTTTCAAATTTTCCTCCCAGTAGATGGCACTGTTGAGTTTTCCCTTTAACTTTAAATGTTAACATTATTTATGAGTCCTTTAAAAGTTTTTTAAAAAGTTTTAAAAATCAGGGGAAAGAATAATTCAAAAACAAAATAATCCAATTTCTTTTCTTGGTCATCTTGGTTTAATAAACTTGGTTTAATAAAAAGCAAAATAATCCAATTTCTTTTCTTGGTCATCTTGGTTTAATAAACTCAGTTAATCCAGTTTTTAAAATAATTGGAAAAAAATCTTGTTCTTCGTTCCTCTTTCTGTTTGTGCTGGAAAAAGTTTTCCTTGCCACTTTTTTTGGGGGGGCGGGATTTAAACACTACCCACCCTTTAATTCTGGCTTTCTCTTCACCCTTTTCTTTTAGGGGGCTTTTCCTTATATTTTAGGGGGCTTTTCTATTATATTGCAGTATCCCTGGGATCAGCAGAGTGTCTTCTCCTCGATTGTCATCCTTCCAGAACAATTTAGGTCCAATAGACCAGCGGTTGCCTATGGCCCACTGGTGGCTGCAAGAAAATTTTGGTGGGCCTCAGAGAAATCTCACCCCAGAGCACCCCCCAAAAGCAATTAATCCAAGCTACACAGAAACACAAGGCTGCGCCAGCCACATTACCCGTGGGAGCCCTTCCTGCCCACTCACTCCTTACCCAGCAAACTTGCCTGCTAAATTGCTATTTTTCCTTTTTCCGACCATCAGCTGTTTTGCTGTGTCGGGAGATTTAGATTAGCTAGGAAGAAGGAAATGGTTGGATTTCTTGCTTTCTAGCTAGTCTTTAGATCTTCAGCTCTGCTTTTAAGTATAGCCGAACCTCCCTTAGGACTGAAGGTTCTATTATGCAGTGCAGACTTATGGCAAGCAAATTTTATGTGACAGACTCAGGCAGCTGATGGCAGATAGATAGATCACTGAATGATTCTGTGAGCAACTCAATCTGCCTGCCTGCTTTGCCTGATTTTGGGTAAAAGTTGCTCTTTTTTAATAAAAAAAATAAATATTTACATACATGGTGTGTTGAGAGTTAATTTTGTGAGTTTGCTTGCTTGCAAATTTTATGAGTTTGCTTGCAAGCAAATTTTAGGTGACAGACTGAGCTAGCCAATGGCAGATAGATCACTGAATGAATCTGATTCTGTGAGCAACTCAATCTGCCTGCCTGCTTTGCCTGATTTTGGGTAAAAGTTGCTCTTTTTTTATAAAAAAAATCAATATTTATATAAATATTTATAATATTTACATACAAGCCAGTCACATGACCACCAAGCCACACTCACAAATTAGGCCATGCCCACAGAACCAGTTAGTGGTTCCTGGGATTTAAAATTATGAGTTTGGTGGTCCCTGAGGTCCAAAAGGTTGGCGACCCCTGCAATAGACCATGGGCTCTCGGGATTTTGATGTCCTCCCTAGGAGCCCCTAAGGATTCCACCATATCGCCACATCAGCTCTGCCCCACCCACCCCCGCCAAAGCACAATCTTGAAGCACAATCATGAGAATCACCCTTATCTTTTATTGTACGGTTTTATTAAAAGAATCCTGCAAGACTCAAAGTATTTCTCCTCCTTTCCTTTTATTCTCTGAAAAACTAGGAGGACTCCTTTTGAAACATTTTCCATATCACACACATACTTCTGTGTGTGGATAGGATACATCTTTATCTGCCAATGTTCTATTTGTAGCTCTCCAAGGTTATTCCTATGGATCATTGCAGTAAGCCTGATGAATCTGTGCCCAGGCAGGATGGGATGGGATGAGAGTGTGATCTTGATCACTCTAAATCAGAAGAAAATGAGTATTATTTGATAGCTGAGAGATCACAGACACAAGTCCTAATGGATTTCAAATACTCCAAGATTGAGCAAATGTTCCATCAATGAAAGCAAATCATTCATGTTTCTCTGATGCCTGGAAACTTTTCTGTAGTTTTTGGAAAATACCCCATGTGAGAATTAAGAAAGATAACACGCTCAAGCTAAAGGGGCCAGAATAAAAAGAATTCAGAGCATTTGTGGAATGGAAGTAGACAAGTGTGAGATGGCTGAGAATGTACTGCTTTTCTCTAAAAATTCAACATAGAATTTCTTATTTGCTGTGGGAGAGCCTTTCCTCTGCTTATTGATTTGTAATGAAAGGAGATTTTCAAACACTGCAATCAAAAATGTATTTACTTTTAAGGGAGTAAATTCTATTGAGCAAATTGAGATTTACTTTGAGGTAAGCAAGCATAAGCTAACGTAGAAAGTGCCATAAATCTTGGATTCATCAACAGGAACTGAAATCGAGAATCCTTAGCTCTGAACTTAGGGGGCCTGATGAAGAATAGAACAGAGTTCCTACACCTTGAATCACAGAAATGTTAAATAGAGGGTGTCAGCAGGTGCCATTGACCTACTGGTGACATCTGCTGAAATTCTTCTACATCCATTTTGTATCTGGTCAACCTAGCTGGATTTTTCACTATTTGGGTTCCATAATTAATTCTATGCCATTATTCCCCAATCCATTATAAGAATAAACATATATTTAGCAGTGAAAGAAAAGGAATATATACTTGAAGTCAAAAAGAAAATCAATATAGGAATCTCAGTCATATGCTAAAATAAGGGATATTAAATTGACCCAAGAGCAAATAAATAAACTTCAAACATTCACACACAAAAAATATGCAAATGTATTTTATATTCAGAAATTGAAAAAAGTCTGCACATTCAGTCATCTGATTTCCAGGCCTACAGGCTATATTCTAAGAAAACACTGAATTGCATACGACCTTCCCAGTTTATTTATAGTATGGAAAACTGATGGCTGAGAAAAGCAGTCCTGCACTGAACTTTTCATTCAATATTCTGGCATCACTGTTTTAACTTGGCAATAGAGAGGCAAGAAAGCATTTTCCAAAATGTTCACTCCCCCCATTTTCTTGCAGGATTTGTCACCCTTTCTTGTCCTTCTTGAGGAAGATGATAAATGGGACGTCCAAAAAGATTAGTGAAGTTACAGCTGAGTACTTTCTGGCTTCCCTGCTTTTCTCCAGCTGTTGCTTTCCACTATAGTTCTGGCAGCTCTGCAATAGGGCTACTTAGTTGGTGAAATCAAGGAAGGTCATTACTACTAAGTGCTTGTGGAGTGTAATACTCCTTGACTTTTCTCAGCATTCACATTCCCCCTTATTACACAGCTGAAGTCAACTTCAGTTTAAGCTGAAGTTAACAGATAACAATCTACTCTTTCTAAGAAGTGTCTCCGTGGAATTTTATCTGCCCTATGGTCAAAGAAGACATAGAGTCTATACTTCAAGGCTTTCTGGAATCATATACCTTATATCCAGTACACATTCTACTTCTTCCCTTTCAGGCCAGTTTCATAACTTTAGAGCTGGTTGCAAATGATATAAATGGGAAAATTCTCATGAAGTCATCTTGCAAGAATACATATTACATATGGATAGTTCAAGCGAAATATGGACCTCCATTCTAAATTACATTGGGTGTTATTTTGATTCAGCTGATCAATGTTCTCCAGTTATATACAAACATTTGCATACTATTATGCAGATGCTCATACTAAAACCAATTTAAAATTGAGTTCTAAATATTTATATTTAATACTTTTTACAAAGCATAAATAATTCAGTATAAGACTCCTTAATTCAGTTCAGCCAGGTAGAAAAACAAAAAAATGTGTATACAACACTCTTACATTAAGATAATAGTTTCAAGAGTCACTAGCCTACCATTTCCAATAGCAAAACACACACAACTTGCACCAATGGTAGACTTCTTTCCCTGCACAAAATGCCAGCTTCAAAATAAAATTTTTCCTAAGGATGTCAACAAGCAAAGGCTCCACAATGGCTTATATCCCATTAAGTATGAGCATCTAGTCCCTTCAAAAGTATAAATGGAAAAACTAACATTTTATATTTATGCATTTCCTTTGACTGATTTGCTCTTGTCTGTTGTTAACAAGTTTGAAAATATCAGGTTATAAAATCTGTCTCTAGTCTAGAGGGTAACTATATTGCATGAAATATCATCAACAAATGCATTCTTCTTTCATGAAGAAATTATTTTTCTTGATGATTGCCCATATAGGAAACAGATAAGATGTAAGAATTCCAAGACTTACAATGTTGCTGCTAGTGAAATTATTATTAAAAATCCCCAAAAGCTGGTTCCATAATTATGTAGAACGGGCATAGACACAACACTCTTGAGAGCCAAAGAGAAAGATTTCTCTTGCCCTATTCTATGCTCATAAACTTCAGCTCTGAAAGTTTGGGAGTCCCTCCAGAACAGGATGATAGCTGGTAGAAACCATGAAACTGGCACAATAGGGACATGTAAGCTAGGTAGGAAGTGCAAGCTAGAGATAACAATTAAAACTTCAACACTGGTGTCTTCCAGAACTAGCAAAGGAGCTGCTACATTTCAGTTGACTCAGAAAAATGGAAATAAAAAGCCTAGAAATTAAATCTTGAAGCACATATGTAGGCCTTAATTATTATTTTTTGTATAGAGCAGATACATCTTCCACTTGATTGTGTTCTTGTCTGCAATAGAAACTGATCTTGCTGAGTTGTGCCTATAAAGCTGTTTATAGAGTAAATCAAGTCCTGGCTAAGGGGTTAGGTGTGTGGAAAACCTAGATTTTCAGCTAGCCTATGTGAAGGACACATTTGCTAATTCACTTCTACACATTTGTGAGCATCCAGCACAAAGAGCAGGGTGGGTGTGGTAGAACTGTTTCACTTTTGCAAATAGAAGTTGCCTTTCCATGTGTGTAACTACATCACTAGCATTACATTGTAGAAGCATTTTTTGTGGAACTCTTTCATATTTAAGTGAGGCATTGAGGCACATGAAAGATGAAGAAACATTGAAAAATCAGCATGAGGGCAAGAGGAGCGAGAGTATATCTATCCTCCTTTTCCAAAATACCAGCTGATGACAACACTGCTGGGTTCAGCAAGTTGGGTAATTTTGCACTGAATATGAATGAGTTATAAGATAAATGACATTTAGTGACATTAATTAACTGATTAAATTAAACCTGATATTTTAATCAGAATTTGTTTATGCAAAGCTGTGAATAAAAACTGTAGTTTAACCCAGTTACTTTAAAAATGCAAGTTACCATAACAACTTCTTGCAGTCTTAAAGGTGGTCTTTTCTTTATAATATTTTTAGAACTTGAGTTGCCATAACAACTGGGTTCCATCTCTGTTTTTTAATCTAAAGAGTTAAAGTGTATTGTTCCTTTAAAGACAATCAAAATATGGTTAAGTGAAATGCTAGGAATCAAACAGCACAAATGCTCACATAAGCCTGCATTTAAAGAAAAGAAAGGAAAGGAAAGGAAAAGAAAGCTCACTGTGAGAAACAGAACCAAGGAACCTTTTTTGTATGACAAGCTCAAATATCCCTTTCAATACCCAAGCAAATTTTAAAATGAATATTTGTCAATCAAGGAGGAAGCATGTGTAATGGAAAACCACTGTATGATGAATTCTCAAAATACTCTAAGAATGAATCAAATGTCATTTTCATTAACTGTCGACCATTTCCTTTTTACTTAAGCTTCTGAAATGAAGCATTTCATTTATGCCTCTGATAGTTCGACAGAAACAGCAAACCTAGCCATAACATTCACTAGCCTTCCTTGATTGTATACCTAACTTTCTCATTAGGTTCTTGTAATAATGAAGTGAGAAAATGTTGATGCCCTGAGATGACCTTGGGAACTGCAGGGAAAAAGATCGTTTTGGGGCAGGGGTGGGATGCTACCGGTTCTGCCCGGTTCTATAGAGCCGGTAGCTCTGAAGAGCAGCAGACACAGAACTGGTTCTGTGTTTGCTACTGTTTGGCCTGCCTGGGCTCTTATCTGCTCTTTATTTCCTGCTTTTTCAACCTCAGTTGCTTTGCGCGGCACAGCTGTGGTTGAAAAACTAGGGGAAAAGAAGCTTTTCTAATGCTGCGCACCTGTGCGCAGTGCTTTTCAGCTGTCCGGGCGGCACAGCCTAAGGTTATTTTACACATATACACAGCAAAACATAATAACTGAACAGGTTGAATCCCACCCCTGTTTTGGGGCATTGAACGTTCACCAATCAAGCTAAGAGTAGAATGCATTACTCATGAGATGTGGGGGTTCATTGAGGGAGCAGTCGTTGGAATAAAAATAGAGAAGTCGAAGAGATCAGCCTAGAGTGAATAATGTACAGTAGGTCTTGTTCTTGCATTGTGTAGCATAATCTTCTCCAATTTCATTCTCTCAAGAAATAGCAATAGTACTTAGACTTATATACCACTTCACAGTACTTTACAGCCTTCCCAAAGCAGTTTACAGAATCCGCATATTGTTCCCAACAATCTGGGTCCTCATTTTACCAACCTTGGAAGGATGGAAGGTTGTGTCAACCTTGAGCCAGTGAGATTTGAACTGCCAAACTGCTAGCAATTGGCAGTCAGCAGAATTAGCCTGAACTCTAACCACTGAGCTATTGCAGCTCTTAATGGATTCTCAGCCAGCTTGGGAAGGTGCACATATATCTAGATGGGTATTGCAGATCCAAGGCTATTCATCCTTTACCTGTTGCTATCAAATTACCTTGCACCGCAGTACAACTTTGACTTGTTAGTAGGTCAGCTGGTCACCTCTGCATTTACCACAGGAAAAAGCACTGGGTGACTAATTAATTTTTCAGCAGGGCCACCTGGGATTTCTCTGAGGAAAGAATGTAGTCACTTATACCATGCTCCCATTCACCTCTGTCATGATCTTTGGTTTTGTCATTAAATCTTAATTATCACTGTAGTCTGAAGCTGCTCTCATATCTATAGTAACAGGCCTCGTGCCTTCATGCCCTAAAAAAACCTGCATCTGTCCTTTGTCCAGGATGAACAAAAACCTTCTCTTTTGCCTACTGCATGCTAAGCAAAAGATCCATATTGAATTTCTCAGCAATTTGCCCTTTGTCCAGATAATCTGATGAGAATGCAATATATATTGCATTACTCAAGGCTCTTCTTCACCCATACAAAACAGATCAAGCAACAGAGTGGAACTAGGAGAGGTGACCCTGGATTCCAAGTGTAATTGTGGTCCTGTATCTTAATGAGGTTTCAAGAGGAGACAACCGAGCAGGCTTGGGGGCAGGGACAAGAGAGAGAGGGGGGCCTGCTGCTGCAGCTCGCTGACTGGGGGAGGACATTTAATTAAACAACAATAAAAATGTCAGCTGCTGCAGGTTAGCCATCTGAATCCCTTCTTCCCTTTTTTTGCTCTTTCATGACAGAAAGCAAACAAAGACTGCTCTAAATGCCAGCTTCTGCTCATCCACCTTTGCTTTGTCCCATTCAGTCAAACTCTCCAACTGCTTCAGGAAAAATCAACCAGCCAATCATACACACACACACACACACACACACACACACACAGAGAGAGAGAGAGAGAGAGAGAGAGAGAGAGAGAGAGAGAGAGAGACTCACACAGAGAAAGACACCAATGGCAACTCCTGAAATGATCTCTACTAAAAAGGCAGAATCTCTCACACATATATGGTCTCAGTCTAGGATGTCTGAGGGGCGTGCATAAGCACACCAATCGTGCCTACCATCCCTGTCCTATTGTTTTTTATTTTTCTTATAAGTATCTATCTCATGTATTCAAAACTATATTTGTTCTTATATCTGTATCTTGTAAGCGATTGACAAATCAAATCAAATGTAAATGTCTTTGCCATGATTTTGGGGATTAATATTTTCTTCATTATAGGGTGCAGCCAATATAATCTCGGCTTCATAAAGCATCCTACCAAGTTCTTGCTACTGCTTAATGAGTGAGTAGATTTCTCTCATTTAGATCAAGCTATAAAAATCTGTTCCTCTTCTCATTTGGTTTTCCTCCTCTTCAGCAGTTAGGCAGAAACTTATCTACTTTGGGAGGGAATACATTGTTAAGAGGATTTTTTTTTAAATTATTCCTCTTGTATCTTAGAGATGCTGTTTGATAACATTAGAATCAACACTCAGATAAATTAACTATTATAAAATAAGTTTAGACACATATAAAGAGATGATATATGCTTTTTTAAAACATAGGCATTTCCACAAGACAGCTGTTTCTTTTACCCCAGTTCCTACAGATACAGTGCAACCTCTCTGAATCTGCTCCCTTCATACAAAAGAGAAAGTGGGGAGGGAAGCTAAAACCTACCTTCCAGTTCTGGCATTGATTTTGTAAAAAAGGGAGGAAATCCCTTTGTATCTTGTATCTTAGAGATGCTGTTTGATAACAGTAGAATCAACAATGGACTTCTGGTTTGAAAGGCTTTGGTGGCGGCAGGAATCCGCGATTGTGCATGGTTCCTGTCGCGCTCGCCGCTGGCGTGCCCCTGATCTAGCTGGATTTGGGGGTTAATAGTCACCCCGTAGAGGTGACTGAAGATAGAGGAGGCCCAACAGGGGTCCGGGGGAATCACAACCCCCCTCCTCAGCTGGCTCAACTCCTTTCTCCAAAAGCGGTGGAGTGGCGGTCAGCAATGGCCACGACAAAGAAACTTTCATCCGGACAAGACTGTGCAGGAGGAAGCTGAGAAAGTGAAAGTTTTTGGCTGAACCGGGATAACAAGTAACATCTAAATACCCTGGAAATTCAACTTTCTTAAAGATACATTGTTCCCTAAGAAGATCGTAAAAAAGCGGTGGAAGAAAGTTAAAAGGGAAAGTTTTATTTTTCTCACTCTCCTTCCCTATGGAAATAGCAGAAGGAAATCGGAAAACCCCTCTTGGCAACAGAAGGTAATTAAATTTTAAAAATACAAACAAGGGGGTATTAAAGATTTCTGAACATTGGAATCAAAAAATTTAAAAATTCTTCTTTTTTCCTATAAGTGGGAAGGGAGAGATAAAGAACTTATATTAAGACTTTGCTGGAGGAGATTGCTTGGAGCTTATAAGACCAGAGACAAACTGTAATAAGACTTCTAAAAAATACATTTTGGAACTTTGCAATTGATTCTACCCCAAGAAGAGAAAGTATAAAAAGAAGAAAGTGCTAAATGAAACAGTTTGTGTTGATTAGGGTTGCTTGGTGACTTTGGGACTTTGGAAACTATTTTTTGAAAGACTAATAACTTTTGGGTTGTTTAAAAAATCTCACAATGGCATTATCTGTTGAAGAATTGAAAATGGAATTTCAAAAATTAAGAGAAGAGGAACAAGAAGGGAAGGGCTCTTCTGGATCTGTTTTTCACTTTTTGGAAATGGCGATTTCTACCTACCAGGAATTACAACAACAAGAAAGCTAAGATGATGAAGAAGAAGCCATCTTTAATGAACAAATAACTTTAGTTGAGGAAGAAAAGGGAAAGAGGGGAAAGAGAATGGAGAATTCAGGACTTAAAAAAACAACCAAAAAAAGGAAAAATTAGGTGAAAAATCGATACAATGTCAGAAAGCAAGAGAAAAGAGGAATACAACAGAGAGGGGAGATTAAGAGGGTGGAGATTAAGAGATGGGGGGGGGGTAAAAAGCCTAGATTGGACAAGAAAGGAAGGGGAAAAGGGAAGAGAAGTCACAAAGGCTTGAAACAAGATGTAAAAAACAGATCTTTTTCAGAGACAAAGGGTAAAATTCAATTAAAAAGAGATTCTGCAAAAGCACACAAGATTGTATTGTAGTATTGTATTTGAAATAGAGTTAGAAAATTGGAATATCATATGATTTAATAAAATATTAAAGGGAATATGTAAAATGTTTAAGATTTAATGATAGAGTTTAATTTGCTTTGGATTATTGTTTCAACTATATTATAAATGTATTATTTTCTTATTTTAAAACGTATGTAGAATGTACTAAGCAGAATCAGAATGGAAATCATATATTATCTTAAGTGTTAAATTTAGGGGAAAGATAGACTCCAGGAAGAGAAAGTTTAAAAAGAAGGGCTAAATGAAATAGTTTGTGTTTACAGAAGAGAGTGGAGACCAAGAGGGTGGAGATTAAGAGACGGGAGGGGGGGTAAAAAGACTAGGATTACAAAAGAGGTTCTGCAAAAGTACATAAGATTGTACTTTTGTATCTTTACTTGAAACAATGTTAGAAAACTGGATCTTTATATGATTTAACAAAATACCAAAAATGCATAAATGATAAAGTTTAATATACTATGGATTATTGTTTCAATTATATTATAAATTTATTATTTTTCTATTTTAAAATGTAGTAGGTAGTTTTAGAATGTGCTAAGCAGAATCAGAATGAGAATTATATATTATTTTAAGTGTTAAATTTAGGGGAAATATATAAAGGCGTCATACTTCAACTAGTGATTACAGGAGAAATATTGTGTTAATAAGAAAAGAAAAATAGATGATTACAGAACAGACAAAAGATATCAGTATAATGATTTAAATCGAGATGAAATAAATAAAATGGAATTAAGAGAGTGAAAAGAGGGGAGGAGCCATATAGAAAATATAGAATGGTAAATAAGATATGAAATGGTATATAAAGTGAGCATGAACACCTTGCAGTCCAAGGGACTCACAGGAGTCTTCTCCAGTACCATAGTTCAAAGGCCTCAATTCTTTGGATCTCATCCTTTCTTATGGTCCAAATTTCACAGCCATACATTGCAACTGGAAAAACCACAGACATACTTTTATTGGCAGGATGATGTCTCTGCTTTTTAGTATGCTGTCTAGATTTGCCATAGCTTTCCTCCCCAGGAGCAAGCATCTTTTAATTTCTTGGCTGGAGTCCCCACCCGTGGTGATCTTGGAGCCCAGGAAAATGAAATCTGTCACTACCTCCATTTCTTCCCCATCTAGTTGCCAGGAATTGAGAGGGCCGTGATCTTAGTTTTTTTAATGTTGAGTTTCAAGCCAACTTTTGAACTCTCCTTCTTCTGCATCAAGGGGCTCTTTAGTTCCTCTTCACTTTCTGCCATCAGAGTGGTATCATCTGCATATCTGAGGTTGTTGATATTTCTCCCAGCAATCTTAATTCCAACTTTTGAATTTTTTCAATACTCATCTTATTCCCAATACTATTATAATATTAATATTACATTATATTATATAATATATTATTATAATTATATAATATAATAAATAATATAATATAATATAATATAATAATTATTATATTATATTATATTATATTATATTATATTATATTATATTATATTATATTATATTATATTATATTATATTATATTATATTATATTATATTATATTATATTATATTATATTATATTATATTATATTATATTATATTATATTATATCATATTATATTATATCATATTATATCATATTATATTATTATATTATTATTCTCAATACTCATCTTATTCCCACCCATTGGTATTAAATTGTTGTTATCAATCATATCTGACCCTATGGATCAGCACTCTGCATGCCCCTCTGTATCACACTGGAATGGGACAACTTGCCACAGCCAACTAACTGTGGCCAACTCACCATGGGACAACTTGCTGCAGGACAATTTAACAATTCTATTTAATTATTTAAAATTTTTGCAATTCACTTTTACTTCTTGTCCCTCCATTTGCATCTTTTCTTTAATAATTCTATTCCACTATTTCTTTGATATTAGTGTAACTCTTGTCCCGCAATAAGTTGTCCTGCAGTGAGTTGGCTATGGCAAGTTGTCCTGCAATGAATTGGCAAGTTGTCCATAGCAAATTGTCATAGGCCTGTGCTGAGTTGGCCATAGCAAATTGTCATAGGCCTGTCTCAGGCTGCCTTCTTCAGATCTGCCATAGTCATTTGGGTGTTATCCTTTATAGTATCCAGCTAGCAGGTACTAGGGCAGCCCATTCTCCTTTTTCCATTGATCTCTTCCAGCATGATTGACTTTTCAAGTGAGTCAGGGAAGGCGGAGCCACGTCACCGCGATACAGCAGCTGATATCTTTGCCCCTGGTCGGTCCCAACGGACCTAAACCGTCCCATAGAGACGGTGATAGTAAGGGGCACTTTCTGTTGATCCCAGGGACATCGCAAAGTCCCTGGTTGATCCAGGAGAAGCCCTTTTACCATCGGCGGAGAGGCAGCCATTAAGCTGCTGAAGCTGGGACAGCTCCGGAAGGAAGAGATTGAAAGAGAAAGTGTATCGGTTTGGTGAGGACTTTTTTTTATTATTAATATTTGGGACTAAAGGACACCCTAAGAATGAGAAGAAATCTGTAAGATTTTCGACAAAACTGACTTAGCGGCGATTTTTAAAAAGAAATGTCAAAGTGAGGCTTGGCTTTTTACTTTTACTTTTTTTTTACTGAACTTCTATTGCGATTTAGCAATTGTTAACTGGACTGGTTTTTCCTCTTATATTTACCTATTTTTCTTCTCCTTTTTGACTGTTTTTATTTTTTAGAATAGAGGCTCCCTTTAGTAATTTTTTATATATACATATATATCTTCTTTTTTATTATGTTTTTTCTGGGAAAGAAGGGGGAGTGGGTGAAAGAAACTTTGTAACACTGCCAACTAGAGGCTTGAAAAATACTTTATTTGAAGCTGAGAGAACTGTGAAAAACTCTCTCTCAAGGACACTGGAACTTGATAAGATAGAGGGAAGAACACTGGAGAATGTTTTTACAGGTGTTCTTTGGGACTTCTATCAACAATTGAATATTTGAAGCTTGGCTTTGAAATTTGTGGTCATAATAAGAGCCTTGGATAATTAAATAAAATGCAGTGTGCTCTTTTTCTATTTTTTTCTTAGCTGTCTTACCCCTCCTCTTCAACCCCATAGTATTTTGTAATATTTGTATATTTATTTTTTATTTCTTTTCTTTTTAAAGGGAAAGCCTCAGAATATCTTTTTCTTTTTCTTATTGGGACTTTTGCCTTTTCCATTTTCATTTTTGATCCATTTTTATGGCTATTTTTTATTATTGAGATCTTTCAACTGGATTAAGGTGTGAAGAACCTGAAGAATTCTTTTTTTTTTTCTTACTACTTTTTAATACTATTGGGTTTTATTCTTTTTCTTTTTAATTTTTACTTTGAATCATAATTGACTATCCCACAATAGGATTAAGGTCTAGAAGAACCTGAAGAACCTTTTCTTTTTTCTTTTTAATTTTGGGCTTTTTAATTTTTATTGTCTTTTTTTATTCTTTTTTATTCTCTTTCTTTTTCCCTAATTGGATTACAATTGGCCACTCTACTAATTGGATTAAAAGAGCTTGAAGATCCTGAGTTACCTAAATGAGTAAGAAATTCATATCTTCTGGCATTTCAACTTCTGCTCCTGCCTCCCCAACAGTTGGAGGACGACGTTTAACCCATATAATGTTGAAGCAAGATAAAGAACAAGTGGATTTAAAGATGATTATGCAAGGAATTCAAGAACTTAAAATGAAATCGGATATCATTGAAAAGAAAATAGAAAATATTGAACAAAGAGATGAGAATGTTGAACAAAGAATAGAGAGTATTGAACAAAGAACAGAGAGTATTGAACAAAGAATGGAGAGTATTGAACAAAGAATTGGGAAGACCGATGAAAAAGTTGAAAATATTCAACAAATGATGGTGAAATATGATGAGAGACTCCAAAAAATTGAAGAGAAAGACAAACAAAGAGATGAGACAATTGGAAATATTGATAGCAGATTAATAATGGTTGAACAAGACTTTTCAAGTGAGTCAGCTCTCATGACATGACCAAAGAACAATAGCCTCTCTTTGGCGATCTTGACTTCAAGTGATTATTTTTGGTGAGGTTCGGTCTAGGACTTCTTTGTAATTTTTTTCAGTCCATGGGATGCATAATAACATATATTTTTATTTATTTATTTATTTATTTAATTTATATTGCCGCCTGTTCACCCATGGCGACTCGAGGCGGCTTACACAATGCAATGCCATATTTAAAACAAAAAATAAAAAAAAAATAAAATAAAAATAAAAGCAATAAAAACTAACAAAAAGAATCAAATAAATTAGTAAATTACAATAGAACAAAATTTGGGAAAACAAAAAAACAAAACAAGAACAAAAATCAAAAAATCAAAAACCAACTCCCACCCCCACCCACCCCCGACGACAGCAGATCACACTAGCCACTTGATGGGCTCCATCCCTCTCTGGGTTTCCAAGGCCTGCTGGCAAAACCAGGTCTTCAGTGCCTTCTGGAAGAGTGCTAGAGTGGGGGCCATTTGAAATCTCTGGAGGAATGATGTTCCAGAGAGATGGAGCCACCATGGAGAAGGCCCTTCTTCAGGGTCCCACCAGGTGTATCTCCCTCAGGGGTGGGACCCGCAACATTTCCTGCCTCCTCGCTCTAATGGGTTGGGTGGATGTGACTGGCAAGAGATGTTTCCTTAGATGACCTGGATCCAAGCCATGAAGGACTTTAAAGGTGATAACCAGCACCTTGAATTGCACCCGGAAGCAAATCGGCAACGAATGCAGCTCCTGCAGGAGAGGTGACACGTGCACACCGGGGTCTGCATAAAACCATGCAGGCCACTGCATTTTGCACCAACTGGAGCTTCCAGATGCTCTTCAAGGGCAGCCCCATGTAGAGCAATGCGCAATAATCAAGATAAGAAGTGACCAGGGCATGAGTGACTGTGAGTAGGGACCGCTGATCCAGGAAAGGGCTTAACTGGTGCACAACCCGCAGTTGTGCAAAGGCCCTTCTGGCCATGACCACCATCTGCTCTTTGAACAGGAGTCGTGAGTCCAAGAAAACCCCTAGGTTACACACAGGGTCTGTTTGGGGTAGTGCCACCCCATCCAAGACTAAAGGTGGTAATTCTCCCTGAACCAACGAACCCCAAACCCAAAGCCACTTGGTCTTGCAAGGGTTTAATTTCAACCCGTTGCTCCCCATCCAGCCCCTAACAGCCTCCAGACATTGTGAGAGGGAGGACACAGCATCACTTAACTCACCACAGGCTAAGACATACAGCTGAGTATCATCAGCATATTTGCTACCTTAGAATTACAGGGTTCTATGTGTGTCATGACCTTTTTTCGGGAAATGAGCCTTAAACATTTGAAAAATTGTACTGGTTACCCCATTGTACATAGATGGGAAAATTTTGGTATGTGAGCCTATCAACAAATAGTGCATGCAAGAAAAAAAATGAGGCCAATGGTGACTCATCTTGGGGCCATACTGGAGGCTCCAAATATCAGATAGAACCTTGTCACACTAAGTTATACCATAAAAATGAGAATTATAAAGTTTAATTTTAAAAAAAGCATTGATATTAACTCAAATTTGTTTTTGTGACTATAAAATGCTTGTAAATTACTATTTGAAGGTTCAGCAGTAAATGTAAGAATGTAAATGCATGTCTTAATACCGAGAATTACTATTTAACCCCAGTTTTTCTTTTTTTCTTTTATTTTAATTCTACAAAAAACATTTGACATACATTTAAAACAGACAAATCAACACACACACACACACACACACACACACACACACACACATTTTACAGCATATATTGAGCAAAGGTTAAAAAAATTTTCTTTATCTTTATCATTGATGTGATCTGCCTTGTTACAATAGCTCCTTTGTTCTTTTAATGTTTTAATTTCTCTATATGGTTTGTGATTAAATGCACGTCTTCTGGCTTTTCCATAACTTATCCAAATATCAAATATTACCTTTTCTTTAACCACTCATACCAAATGTTCCATATTTCATAATAGTCACTATCTTGTTTATTTTTTAACAGTTTGGTTAGGCTATCCATCTCAGTGCATTCATCTTTTTAATTACCATATGCTCTGAAGGAATGGAAGACAGTTTCCAATTTTGTGCGTAGATTATTCTGGCCACAGTCATGATATGCAAAATTAAATATTGATATTTTTTCTCCATGTTTGAATCTATCATACTTAGCAGAAAGGTTTGGGGTTCAAGTTTTAAATTTTGTTTTGTTATATTTAAAATCCAATTTCTAATATTTATCCCAAATTTCTGAGCACATGGGCAAGTCCACCACATGTGAAAATATGTTCCTTGTGCGTAGTTACATTTCCAACAATTGGGTAGTAGGTTGGGGAACATCTTAGCCAATCTCGCAGGAGGTAGGTGCCAGCGATGAACCATTTTATATAAATTTTCTTTATACGAGACTGACATGGTTAATTTGTAATTTGTTTACCAAATGTGTTCCCACTTGTCTAATTCAATACTACGACCCACGTTTTTAGACAGGATGCGCTCTTTACATTCACCATCGCTTTGGGACGGTTTAGATCCGTTTGGACCATCCAGGAGCAAAGATATCAGCAGCGATCTCAGACCTTTAAGATCGCATGCCGTATCATTGAGACGCCAGCAACGCCCTCTTCTTTATTCTTTTTAATATTGTAAAGTTAGACCTCTCACATAGGCTTTGGTCATATCACAAAGATTCTGTAGGGAGGTATGTTCTCTTTTGTTTATTTCAAAAAATATGTTCAATTCTTTCTTTATCATTTCAATATATTTTTTATCTCTTAATATGGTATTGTTAAATGTCCATCTTCCAATTTTTCTCTTTCCTTTTCATTTAATTTGAATGGGATTATGGTCAGCCCATAGGTTTGGCAAAATCTTGATCCTTTCAATATTCTCCATTAACCCTGGGTCCATCCATATCTGATCTATTCTGGACCAAGAGTGGTGGGGGTTCAAAAAAAAAAGTATATTGTTTTTTATTTGGATTTAATTCTCTCCACACATCTTTCAAGTTAAGTTAACTTTTATTAAAAGAAGAAGGAATATTCTCCTTTCCTTTTTTTTTTTTTTTTTGGAAGTTCTATAATCTTTATCTTTGTCTGGAACTGCATTATAGTCCCCTACAATGCATACATTAGCATACTCAAATTCTATTATCTTATGGTGAAGCCTATTATAAAAGTCTTTTTGGTCTGCATTCGGGGCATATATTGTGACTAATAACATCTTTTTCTGGTTTACATTTATTTCTATAAAGAGCATTCTCCCTTCTTGATCTTTGTATATTTGTTTATGTTGCAACCAATCCTTTACATATATTACAATACCCCCCCCCTTTTTTTTTTTTGTTTGCAAGTGCCAAGTACATTTTACCCAAATTTATATTCTTTAAGAGGTCTGCTTGATTATCTGGAATATGCACTTCTTGGATACAAGTTATGTCAGCGTTTTGTTTTTTGAGTTTTTCAAATATCTGTTTTCTTTTTGATGATAAATTTAAACCATTGATATTGACTGAAAATAAAGTGATTTCTCTATCAGTGTCACTGATTGTGTGAGGCATTTCTCGTTTCATTCCTTGTTCTAGGCTCTCTTCTTCTTAGTCTGTTGCCTTCCCCTTCTTCTCTAAGATTTTGGGGTTCAGAGTGTGGATCAGATTATTTTTCTCCGGAGAGTTGTTCCTCTTGGCTTCTCATATTTAAGTTGTCTCTACTTTTTTGTTCTTCCTCGGGTCCTAGGTGTCATTCACAAAATTCCAAATGGTAGATAGATTCTTGTCACACTCTTAACTCATTTTTGACAAAAATGTTAGATTGAACCCTGTAATTCTGTTTCTGTCCTAAATCCAGGCCTGAATCCTGACAGGTAAGGGTCGAGATAATACATTTCATCCAGAAACCTCTGGAGCTACTGCGCGACCACCTTCTCAACAACCTTCCCCAAAAAGGGAAGATTGGACACAGGTCAGAAATTATCCAACCAGGTGGAGTCCAGCGATGGCTTCTTAAGAAGACCACAGCCTCCTTAAAGTGCTGGGGCACTGTCCCCTCCTGTAGAGAAGCATTAATCATGACAAGAGGACCAAGGACAGATCTACCAATTCTAGATCACATAGACACTGCTCCAACGAGAACACCAAGTCGGGAGTGTGACCACTATTACTAGTTGGGCTCTGGATAATCTGGGACAGGTCCATGGAAGTCATTGTATCTATAAAATCTCGGGCTACCTCTGACCCTGACCCCAGAAGGCACGTTGAAATCCCCCAGAACTATAAGCCTGGGGAATTCCACCGCCAGCCCTGCAGTGAGGTCCAGGAGCACAGTTAGGGAAGCTGCCACGCAACAGGGAGGCTAGTATAACAGCAGCAATCCCACCTGATCCCTTGAGCCCAATCTAAGAAAAAGGATCTCACAGCCGGGGACTTGCTGAACAGTGCCTCTGGAGGCTACTAGAAATTCTCTGATAACAACAGCCACACCTCCTCCCCAGCCCTGAGGTCTAGACTGGTGCCATGCTCAATAACCTACTGGGCACATTTCTACAAGAGGAACGCCTCCCTCTGGGCCCAGCCAGGTCTCAGTTATACAAGCCAGATCAGACTTCTCTTCAAGGATCAAATCGGCAATAAGGCTAGCCTTATTGCAAGCTGATCTCACATTTAAAAGCAGTAGTCTAAGACCAGGGCCACCACAGATCTGCTGACCAGGAAAATGAGGTGAGCGCAATGGGGCAGAACATGAGATCATTACTAAACACCAAGGTTGCGTTCCCCATGCCTGCCCTCTTCTTTGTCTCCCATATCTCCTGTTATCTAACACCACTGAAATAGGATATCCTCCTCTGCCTTCCCTTATAACCATTACATCTTCCATCCCCAACACTTCTCTTTGAAAAGGGGGAAAAATCTACTTCCATTGACAGATTGTTGGGGGCAAGATGAGCTTTACAGGCACTATAGCATTTGCTCTCAGCACCCTCAAACTCACACCACCCCTTATTGCTGCAGAGGGGTCACATCCAGCTCCCCTTATCTCTCAACATAATCAGAATATGTCCACTCAATGCATAAACCGTACCCTGCCCAGTTGCTCTCACCCACCAAGCAGCAAGCCACACCTTTCCCCCAGCTCTCACCTGGGGGAAAGGGACCAACATGCTCTCATTCAACTTTTCCCACAGCCTCAGGATTCCCCAAGCAACCCTCCAGGCCCGACCACAGAACAACCACAAAAATGCAGGAGCAAAACTGCAAATGGTAGCTAGAAAAAAATAGCCAGAAAGGCTTGCTATGCTGCATTGGAAATGTAGCAGCTTTGTAGTCCTACAATGTCTCATGAAGTTCACAGTTCCAAGTTCTCATCAGTTAATCTCAGGAAATCCCAACAGCAGCCTGCCACTCTCCACACCATTATTAACCATGAATAGGCCTAGCTGCCAACAAAGGCCAGAGAAGCTTGTCTCTTCTGTCAGCTCTGCCTCCATCAGATGACCCACACTATCAATTCAGATCAGCAGCTGCTGACTCTTGGGTTCTCAGACCAGGGTTTAGCTTCAGTCAGGGGAGTCCAGGGGGAGATCAGGGAAGCCACACAATCATAAAATCGTCCACCTCCTCTGCTCTGACTATCCATCTCTCCGTCTCACCTTCCAACTGTCATTTTCCGACTATTCCACTCTACCAGCTCTTGGCCTATCAGTTTCATTTTAGCATTTTCATTCATAATTAAACTTATACCTTCACTTCTCTCCATGTATTTCAATCTCTATAAAAATCAAATCACCATTTTCAGATTTGTTACATTCTTCCACTTTCTCTTAGTTTCATAGAAACAGTGCCTATTCATTTTTCAATTGTATTGGTGCATCTTTTTTACTGTTTAATTGTCTGGCATACCAAGTCACAATATTCCAGAGGCCATAATCGTACATTGTGAACATCAATACCCATGTGGCTTTGATCAACTGAGGATGTCAATAACACATTCTAGTAATCTCAAAGCATAGATTAAGCAGCCAGCATTTGCTGTACCTGTGCTACATGTAGCATTCTCTGTTAATTTAATGTGATGTAGGGACTACTTTGGCACAATTTAACCAGAGTGCCATAAATGCCAAAGGTCAGTTTTATTCCATACTCATGCTATTCTCATGCTGTTCTATGCTATTCTACTCATGCTATTCTATGAGTACGGAATCTCTAGTCTAAAGTTTACCTTGCAAACTAGCATACTGTTATCTGCATTAGATCAATTAGAAGATACACTCTGAAGGCTACATTATATATTACCATGTTAAAAAAAAGAGGATTTTCTTCTATAAAACTATTACAACTGGAGTCTAATGTTAGGATAGTGTAAAATATTCAGAGAGTTTTTTCCTATATATAAAAAATTATTTACAGTATATAAATAGATAGGTAGGTAGGTAGGTAGGTAGGTAGATATATATATATATATACTGTAGATATAGATATACTTTTTATTCAGAGTTTTTTTCAATAAATAAAATACAAATCTAAAATTTAAAGTAAAAAATAAAAAATAAACTAAGAAAAGGAAAAAAATGTAAAGAACAAAACAAAACAAAAGAAAATTAAATAAAGAAACAAAAATAAGTGGCATCTGGTTCACATTGCCAATGTTGCTTTTAAGTACCTTTATATATCTTCAATTGTTTCTGTCTTGTCATGTGCCAATGGCAGATCATTTTACAAAAGTTTTCTTTTAAAACTTTAACACAGTATGAATTTCAATCCATTTACTCACATTCTTTCCCATTTATGTTATGTATGCTATAACTATGTTATAACCAAACTCCCTAGTCCATTTTATCATGCAACCCTTAATTTTTTCATCTTCAATTTCAAATCAAACAACAGATATGTGATTTGTATACATTTTGTATACATTTTACAATCGTAAATTGTATATATTTGTATGCATTTTACAATCACATATTCATCATTTTTAGAGTTTGAAGTGTTCCAAACTTGGAATGACTCTCACATTCCAGTATTTTATCTTGAGGTCAGAAGAGAAAGGGTAATTTCCTTCCACTTGTTTTGAATGCTCTGGTATCATTTGATGGGCTATTAAACAATAAACATTTGTTTTAATCATGGAGACTCAAAGAATAAATTTGCCAATAAAACCACAGGCAATTTTCATCTTTATTAACACCAACCAGATCTAGGTAAATGAAAAGAGGAGTGAAATGTGACTCAGTTAAGTACATGAATTTGAGAATCATTTGGATTATTGCTCCAAGTTCAGACTCAAGTTAGAGATCACAGAAAGATTTGGAAAATGTGATTTATTAAGTGAGTCAAATATTGCCTGCCCTATGGAGAAAGAATAATGTTATTGTCCTTTTATGTTCTCTCCGTACTGTTCTCCTCCTGCCCCAGTATGTTGCCCAATGCAAAAGTGTGCACTGCTTTTTTATTTTTTATTTCCATTCCCTTTATCTCTATATCCTGTCTAATATTTCTATTTAGTACTTCCAAGGTCAGAACAAATAACAATGGTGACAGGGGGCATCCCTATCTTGTACCCTTCTTAATAGTCACATTTTCTGTCATATCACCATTTACCATCACACTTTCAGTTTGTTTATGATATATTGCTACAACCATTTTAATAAATCTCTCCCCATTTCTTTTAGTTGTGCCAACATAAACTGCCAGCTCATGTTATCCAAGACCTTCTGTGTGTCTAGGAATATCAACACCATTTGCTTCTCCAGGTGTATTTCATAATATTCCAACGTTTCCAATATTACTCTCATATTGTCTCTGATCTGTCTCTTAGGTAGAAAACCATTTTGATCTGGGTATATAAATTGATTTAAAAATCTCTTCAGTCTTTCTACTATTATTGATGCAAATATTTTATAGTCCTCATTCAATAGCGATATCAATCTATAGTTTTTATCTGTTATAGGTCTGAATTCTCTTTTGGTATGAGAGAATATGTGCTTCAGACGAAGAGTTTGGTATCTTCGCTTCAAGGAAAACTTCATTAAATACTTCCAACATTGGGATTCTCAAAGAGTCTTGCAAGTCTCTATATAATTCTGCTGGTAGTTCATTCGGGCCTGGTGTTTTACCATTATTTTGTCTTTTAATTACTTCAATCAGTTCCATCATTGTTATCCTTTTTTCTAATGTTGTTTTTATTGTCTCTGGTATTGGTGATAGTTCTGCTTTTTGTTGGTATTGTTTGATTTTATCTTCTAAAATTGTCTCTATCGTATAATTTTTCATAATATTTTTGTATTATTTTCTTTTTCTCATCATTACAGTAGTGTGGAGCTCCCTCCTCATCTAT